>NW_027139528.1:75000-164952 GCF_035084215.1 Heptranchias perlo
TTTGGGGTGAGGGAAGAGGGGGAGACAGGCTGAGGGTGGGGGGGACTCGGTTTGGGGTGAGGGAAGAGGGGGAGACAGGCTGTGAGGGTTTCAAATCAGTAAAATAGATCCTTGAAATGTGGCTCATTCAGCAGACAGGTCTCCTGGTCAAACCAGTCCTGCCCTGGGCTGTCCCTGGATTAACATGAGAACGGACAGGTCCCTGAGGGAGACACATTGAGATTCAGTCTAATATCTAAAAGGCTGAAGCAGGGAGCTCCCCGGGGGTCGGGGATGGCCGTGTGTCTCGTCCCAAACCCTCCCCAGGGGGCCGGGGACAATCTCTCAGTCTGCCGGGGTCCTCCAGCCTGTCCTGAGTGTATTTCTCTCTCTGTCTCTCTCCCAACTTTTCTCTTTAGATTCTCTGGTTTGTAACCGGGATTTGTGTCTCAGTGTTGGTGCTGAGGGATTGTCGGTGTAACTGGGAGAGGGAATGGGAGGGAGGAGCTCTGGGCTCTTGCTGTGCCTTTTTAATCCCTTGCTTTTGTATTTTAATCAATTCCCTCTCTCTCTCTCCTCAGGAAACTTTTCGATGAAATGCTGCAAGGAGATGATCCAGAAAGAGACATTTTGTGAGAAGGAGGAGGAGAATCCTGGGCCAAGAATCGTTCTCTCCGCTGGGGACTGACTGACTGAGACCTTCACCGCAGCCTGGACCCGATGGGGGCCACGTGAGTAATGTCTGGGTTACTCTGGGGGGTCACTGGGACATTCTGGGGACACTGGGGGGATCACTGGGACATTCTGGGGACACTGGGGGGGGTCACTGGGACATTCTGGGGACACTGGAGGATCACTGGGACATTGTACAGGAGCTGACACTGAGACACACACTGACCGTCTGACAGTGCAGCGCTCCCTCAGTACCGACCGTCCGACAGAATATCACCATCTGTTCGATCCCAAATTCCTCCCCTTCGTTCATTGCAAGTGCAACTTTTCAGAAATAACACAAAGTGGATCAAACTATTATTCAGAGGCTGACAATGTGACATATCTCGGGTCTTAATTGAAATTAAAAGCACTTTCAGGGAGCGTCCTGCAGCACGCAGAGGGCCCAAATGTGAAAACAGCCTCCAAATGTTTTCTGAGTTTGAAGTTTAATTTTTGAAAAGGTCACTGACAACTCAGAAAGAAATCGTGTTAATTCCGAAGCCATTTTGGGCCCCCATGTGAAATTGTATTGTAATGGAACCACACAGACACATGGGGAAGCTCGGGAGCAAACTGATTGGAATTTGAGATTTTAATCCCATATTCATTTGTGCACAGCTCAGCTCAATTCAAACCAATGTCTGGACAAGGGACACGAGTCTCCTGACTGTACAGTCTGTGTGTGTGTGTGTGTGTGTGTGTGTGTGTCTCAGTCTCACTGGTCCCCATAACATAACTTTTAAAGCAGTAAAATTAACCAGAACCTGCTCCAAAGACAAAACCGATCCAGATCTTGAAGGTGTGATGATTTCCTCCTTCTCTCTGCTCTGTTGGTTGGGAGGCTCATTTCAGTCCCAGGTATTTGTCTATTCCCAATGTCTGATGGGTTGGTTCCTGTGAACAGTTTGTCAGAGAGTGTTTCACTGCCTCAGGGTGTTTACAGAGAGAGAGAAGCAGCTCCCATCCTGGTCTGAAAGACCCAGTCAATGAGAGATTTATAAAACAATCCAGCCCAGTGGAGTTAAACCTTGTCCCCCATTAATCCAAACACACCATATTGTGAGCAAAATTCAACATTTCACAGGGCCAGTGAGTCCCAGACACGGATTGTACCCACCTCCCTAAACTAAACTCAACTCCTTCCTGTAAAAATGTCTGTCAAAACACAGCCCGTTTAGGGACTGAACCCCTCAAATAAACATTACAGTCAACATTGCAATCTCTCAGTGAATCGTTCCCTTTTACCCACTGTGTGCTTTACATGTACAGGAGCTGACACTGAGACACACACGGGCCGTACAGTACCAGACAGGAGTGAATCGTTCCCTTTTACCCACTGTGTACTGTACATGTACAGGAGCTGACACTGAGACACACACGGGCCGTACAGTATCAGACAGGAGTGAATCGTTCCCTTTTACCCACTGTGTACTGTACATGTACAGGAGCTGACACTGAGACACACACGGGCCGTACAGTACCAGACAGGAGTGAATTGTTCCCTTTTACCCACTGTGTACTGTACATGTACAGGAGCTGACACTGAGACACACACGGGCCGTACAGTACCAGACAGGAGTGAATCGTTCCCTTTTTTCCCACTGTGTACTGTACATGTACAGGAGCTGACACTGAGACACACACGGGCCGTACAGTACCAGACAGGAGTGAATCGTTCCCTTTTACCCACTCTGTGCTGTACACGTACAGGAGCTGACACTGAGACACACACGGGCCGTACAGTCCCAGACAGGAGTGAATCATTCCCTTTTACCCACTCTGTGCTGTACACGTACAGTACAGTTGTGGTGGTGGTTGTTGTCGTGGCCCAAACGCAAAGGCCGCCGCTCTGGCCTCGCTCTGGGATCCCCGGCTGCACCCTGGCCTCACTCTGGGCTGACTGGGTGCACGCTGGGACCCCGGCATCACTCTGGGGTCACTGGGACATTCTGGGGTCACTGCGGGATCACTGGGGACACTCTGTCGGCCTCTTGCCGCCATGTGACAAGATGGCGGCGGCGGCCATTTTTTCCAAGATGGCGGCCGCGCCTGCCGCCATGTTTTCCAAGATGGCGGCCGCGCCTGCCGCCATGTTTTCCAAGATGGCGGCCGTGCTTGCTGCCATTTTTTCCAAGATGGTGGCCATGCCGGCCGCCATTTTGTCCAAGACGGACTCCGAGCTTGCCTCCATTTTGTCCAAGCTGGCTTCATTTATTATATAAATAATTGAAAAGTTTAAAATGTAATATAAATAACTCAATAGTTTAATTCATTAAATAAATAATGAATTGCTTATTTTATTATATCAATAATTAAATTGTTTTCAAGTGTTTAATTTATTATATGAATACTTCAAATGTTTCATTTATTATAAAGAGAATTCAATAGTTTAAATTATTCGATTGATTAATTTATTATATAAAAAATTCAATAGCTAAATTTATTATATAAATCATTCAATTGTTTAATATATTATAAATAATTCAAGTGTTTAATTTTTTATGTAAATTATTGAATTGTTTAATTTATTATATGAATAATTAAATTGATTAATATATTTGATAAATAATTCAGTAGTTTAATTATATAATAATTCAAGTGTATAATTTAATATATAAATAGCTCTGTTTAATTTATTGTATAAATAATTCAATTTGTGAATTTATTATACAAATAAACAAGTGTTTAATTTATTATATGAAGCATTCAAGTGTATAATTTATGACATAAATAGTCATTTGTTTAATTTATTATTTAAATAATTCAACTGTTTCATTAATTATCTAAATAATTCAATAGTTTAATTTATTATATAAATAATTAAAAGGTTGTATTTATTAAATAAATAATTCAACTGTTTCATTTATTAAATAAATAATTCAATAGTTTAATTCATTCTATAAATAATCAATTGTTTAATTTCTTACATAACGACTTCAGTTGTTAAAATAAACTATTGAATTATTTTCATAATAAATTAAGCATCTAAATAATTCAATTGATGAAATTATTATACAAATAAACAATTGTTTAATTTATTATATAAATAATTCATGTTTAATTCATTATATAAATAATTCAAGTGTTTCATTTATTATATAAAAAAATCAATTGCTAATTTATTATATAAATAACCAATTTTTTAGTTTATTATATAAATAATCCAAGTGTTAAAATTATTATATAAAGAGGTCAAGTGTTTAAATTATATAATTAATTCAAAGGTTTAACTTATCATACAAAGATTCAAGTGTTTATTTAATCATATTAATAATCCATTATTTAATTTATTGTCTGAAGAATTTCAAAATGTTATTTATTATATAAATAATCAATTGTTTAATTCATTGTATTCATAATGAATTGTTTAATTGATGATATAAATAATTCAAAGGTTTAATTTATTACACATAATAAATTGTTCACTTTATTATATAAAGAAGTCTCGTGTTTAATTTATTAGACAAATCATTCAAGTGTTTAATTTATTATATAAATAATTCAACTAAATATTGAATCCTTTATATAATAAATAAACACTAATTGTTTATGTAATAAATTAAACAATTGATTATTTAATGAATTGAACTATTCAATTATTTATGAAATGAATTGAACGATTGAATTATTTATATTATAAATTAAACACTTGAATTATCTGCTTCCAATGTCTTTGCTTTTCGGCCTGATATTAAGACCATCAATGGCGGCTGCAGCACCCAGCATGCAGCGCGGTACAGATTGTGCCCTATCTGAATCAGTGGAGCCCAGTGCGCAGGCGCAGTAGTGACTCATAATCGGTCAGTGTGTCCTGAGCATGCGCGGCCAGTCGAGGCTGCGGGAGGAGCGCGTTCGGTGCAGGTCAGAGGATCGGAGCAAGAGGCTCAATAAACCCCGGGGCCCGGGTCCGGGCTCAGGCCCAGGCTCAGGCTTTACAAACCCCGAGTGCGGCCCCAGACCCGAATATAAAACAGTGAACATTATCCCCCCCTCACTACCCGCCGGGAAATGAAGGGGAAATGGGGATCGGTCAGGGAGCGTCTGTAAATGAAGGAGAAATGGTGATCGGTCAGGGAGCGTCTGTAAATGAAGGAGAAATGGTGATCGGTCAGGGAGCGTCTGTAAATGAAGGAGAAATGGTGATCGGTCAGGGAGCGTCTGTAAATGAAGGGGAAATGGGGATCGGTCAGGGAGCGTCTGTAAATGAAGGAGAAATGGTGATCGGTCAGGGAGCGTCTGTAAATGAAGGAGAAATGGTGATCGGTCAGGTAGCGTCTGTAAATGAAGGAGAAAGGGTGATCGGTCAGGGAGCGTCTGTAAATGAAGGAGAAATGGTGATCGGTCAGGGAGCGTCTGTAAATGAAGGAGAAATGGCGAGCGGTCAGGGAGCGTCTGTAAATGAAGGAGGAATGGCGATCGGTCAGGGAGCGTCTGTAAATGAAGGAGAAATGGTGATCGGTCTGGGAGCGTCTGAAAATGAAGGAGAAATGGTGATCTCTATACCTTTAGTCATCCAGGGAGCTCCAGCTTTGGATGCTGTTCCTTTCCTCCTCGTGGGAATCTGTCTACTCTGTACCCAAACCAACTCCTCCTTGAAGGCCTCCCACTGTTCAATTACTGTTCTGCCTGCCAATTTTTGATACCAATCCACCTGGACAAGATCCCTTTTTAACTCACTGGAATTAGCCCTCCTCCAGTTAAGAATTTTCACATTTGACTGTCCCCTGTCCTTTTCCATAACTGTTCTAAACCAAATGAGATTATGATCACTGCTGCCCCACTGAAACATGCTCCACCTGCCCCACTTCATTCTCCACACCGAGCCCACTGCTGTACTCACATTCACTCTCTCACACTCTCTCACACTCTCTCACATTCACTCTCACATTCACTCTCTCACCCTTTCACTTATGGTTTCGGGCCACTGAAAGATGATGCGATGGGTTTGGATTTCAGCACAGGGAGGAGGGAGAGTGTGTGGGACGGGGATTTACAGCTTTGAGGAATGAGAGAGGAAATAATGTTCCATAGAAAGTAAAGATATCTGATCTGAATTTCTATCCTGTAGTTACAGTGATAACTTTTATAAACTACTTTTGCAGGGGAGGATTTGCAGAGGGAAACTCAAACCAAAGATCACGTCAAGATCTGACAGAGTCACTCGATTCATCAGGACCTGAATATCATCGACCTTTGAATGTGGAAGGAGAAATGTTTGTCTGTTCTGTCTGTGGGAGATGATTTTAGACATCAGTGTGAGTGGAAAAGCACCGAGACACAGACCGAGTGAGAGTGTTCCAGTGCACTGACTGTGGAAAGAGCTTTAACCAGTTACACAGCCAGAAAAAACACCGCACCGTTCACAGAGGGGAGAAACCGTACACGTGTTCTGTGTGTGGACGAGGCTTCAACTGATCGTCCAACCTGGAGAGACACAAGGACACCCAGACCATGGAGAAACCGTGGAAATGTGGGGAATGTGGGAAGGGATTCAATTACCCGTCCAGGCTGGAAATTCATCAACACAGTCACACTGGGGAGAGGCCGTTCACCTGCTCCGTGTGTGGGAAGGGATTCGCTCAGTCATCCGGCCTCCTGACACACCAGCGAGTTCACTCTGATGAGAGACCTTTTAAATGTGCTGACTGTGAGATGAGGTTTAAAAGCAAAATTAATCTGCTGATACACCAACGTACCCATACTGGGGAGAGGCCGTTCACCTGCTCCGTGTGTGGGAAGGGATTCACTATTTCATCCAGCCTCCAGACACACCAGCGAGTTCACACTGGGGAGAGACCTTTTAAATGTTCTGACTGTGAGAAAAGGTTTAAATGCAAAAGGAACCTGCTGACACACCAATGTACCCACACTGGGGTGAGGCCGTTCACCTGCTCCGAGTGTGGGAAGGGATTCACTCAGTCATCCCTCCTCCTGACACACCAGCGAGTTCACACTGGGGAGAGGCCGTTCACCTGCTCCGTGTGTGGGAAGGGATTCACTCAGTCATCCCTCCTCCTGACACACCAGCGAGTTCACACTGGGGAGAGGCCGTTCACCTGCTCCGTGTGCGGGAAGGGATACACTCGGTTATCCACCCTGCTGACACACCAGCGACTTCACTCTGATGAGAGACCTTTTAAATGTTCTGACTGTGAGAAGAGGTTTCAAAGCAAAAGTAATCTGCTGTCACACCAACGCACTCACACTGGGGAGAGACCGTTCATCTGCTCTGTGTGTGGGAAGGGATTCACTTGGTCATCTGAGCTTCTGACACACCAGCGAGTTCACACTGGGGAGAGGCCTTTTAAATGTTCTGACTGTGAGAGGAGGTTTAAAAGCAAAATTGAACTGCTGAGACACCAACGCACTCACACTGGGGAGAGACCGTTCATCTGCACCGTGTGTGGGAAGAGATTCACTCAGTCGTCCATCCTGCTGACACACCAGCGAGTTCACACTGGGGAGAGGCCGTTCACCTGCACCTTGTGTGGGAAGAGATTCACTCGGTCATCCATCCTGCTGACACACCAGCGAGTTCACTCTGATGAGAGATCTTTTAAGTGTTCTGACTGTGAGAAGAGGTTTAAAAGCAAAATTGAACTGCTGAGACACCAACGCACCCACACTGGGGAGAGGCCGTTCATCTGCACCGTGTGTGGGAAGAGATTCACTCAGTCATCCAACCTGCTGAAACACCAGCGAGTTCACACTGGGGAGAGGCCGTTCACCTGCTCCTTGTGTGGGATGAGATTCACTCGGTCATTCATCCTGCTGAGACACCAGCAAGTTCACTCCGATGAGAGACCTTTTAAATGTTCTGACTGTGAGAAGAGGTTTAAAAGCAAATTTAATCTGCTGACACACCAACGCACCCACACTGGGGAGAGGCCGTTCTCCTGCTCTGTGTATGGGAAGGGATTCGCTGGGTCATCCTCCCTGCTGAAACACCAGCGAGTTCACACTGGAGAGGGGGCGTTCACCTGCTCCGTGTGTGGGAAGAGATTCACTCAGTCATCCAACCTGCTGAGACACCAGCGAGTTCACTCCGATGAGAGACCTTTTAAATGTTCTGACTGTGAGAAGAGGTATAAAAGCAAATTTAATCTGCTGACACACCAACGCACTCACACTGGGGAGGGGCCGTTCACCTGCTCAGTGTGTGGGAAGGGATTCACTTGGGCATCCTCCCTGCTGAAACACCACCGAGTTCACACTGAGAGACCTTTAAATGTTCTGACTGTGGGAAGAGATTTAAAATCAGAAACGAACTGCTGAGACATCGACGCACTCACACTGGGGAGAGACTGTTCACCTGCTCCATGTGTGGGAAGAGATTCACTCGATCATCCCACTTTCTGAAACATTAACTTGTTCACACTATTGAGTGACCTTTTAATGCAGTGACTGTGAGAAGAGCTTTAAAAGCAGAAATGAACTGCTGTCACATCATCGCATGCCCATTGGTTGAGAGACTGTTCACCTGCTCCGTGTGTGGGAAGGGATTCACTCAGTCATCACACGTGCTGAGACACCAGCGAGTTCACGAAATGAGCAGGTCCAACGAGCCGGTCTGTAACACAGGCCAATGACTCAGTGCAGCTCGTGACCCAGTCACTGGGCTCCGTTATGGCCTCTCCTTTGAGTAACACACAAGGAGAAATTGTAAATCTGAAACAGAAAGAGATAATGTATAACACTTCATATCAACCACCAGTTTTTCCCTCTTTCCGGCTTTTAAAACAATCTGTTTCACAGTTTGTCAAACCCGAAACAGCCTCTGGGATTTGCTGATTGAGAATTTCAGTGGAAATTGGGACCGTCATTAAGTATCGGAACAAATATCCCCGCTGAGGTTTCGGGGTTGTTATTGGTTTATTTATATCAGTGAGTGACCAATTTTAAACTAGGTGAGGGTCTGAACCTAAGGTAAGAGCCTGGGATAGACAAGAGACTCTTCAATGTATCAAGTTAAATTACACTGATTCCACCAACACTGGACATCACATCCCTCAAACATTGTTACCTGTTACTGTATAAAACTGGTGAGGGTGGAAATGGGAAATAACTGAAAAAAAATTCATTGTTTCAAAGTTAATTCTGATCATTATTATTATACAAACATTCTACAGCCTAGCCCTTAAAAAGGACCCAATATCAAACCAGTCCCCAGTCCTTGGGCCTGTGCCTATGTTGTGATTTGCACCCGCTTCTGACTGACTTGGTATCAGACGCACTCCCGTCAACAGTAAACGGATGGAGCCGGATCCATAAGAGAAAAATGAGGACCGACCTCCGCGGTTCTCCCAGAGTGCGGGAGGCGGAGTAACAGCAGCAGACAGAGAGATCTCTCTAAACCAGCCGCTGCCGCCGGAGAGAAGCGAGTCCCGTTCCGAGCCGTGTCTGTCAGGCGCCCGCTGACCCTCTCTTCACTGAAGGGGACCGATTCAGCACCAACTCACACACCCACCATTGGATCATTGAATCACCTTCAACACCTGAATTACATCACCACTTAATCCTCTATACACGAGGAAATACAAACCTTGTTCACGCAACTTGCCCTCATAATGTAACCATTTTAGCCCCAGTATCATTCTGGTCTTTCTGCGCTGCACCTCCTGCAAGGCCAATATATCCTTCCTGAGGTCTGGTGCCCAGGACTGAATGCCGTGCTCTAAATGTGGCCTTCGCAGAGTTTATAGAATTCTAACATAACTTCCACCCTTTTGAATTCCAGTTCCCTTGAGATAAAGGCCGACATTCCATTAGCCATTTTAATTATTTTTTGCACCTGTCTGCCAACTCTTCCTGATTTCCCGAAGTATCTCTGCTCACCCACAGTTCCTGGCTTCTCACCATTTCGAAAATACTCTGATTTATCTTGCTTAGGGCCAAAGTGGATGGCCTCACACTTCCCCAGATTGAAACTTTGAACAGTCTGGGGCTCTTTTGTATAGAAAAGAGAAGGCTGAGGGTGACCTGATACAGGACTTTAAGATTATGCAAGGGTTTGATCGGTCAGATGTAGATACGGTGTTTGTACTTTTGGGAGTGGGGATGTGAGAACTTAGGGCCATGAATATAATAGTCATCAATAAATCCAATATCGCATTCAAGAGAAACATATTTATCCAGAGAGTCGTTAGAATGTGCAGCTCGCTCCCACACGGAGTAGTTAAGGCGAATATCATGGATGCATTTACAGGGAAGCTGGATAAACACATGGAGGAGAAAGGAATATTCGGGTTTGCTCATCGGGTTAGATGAAGAGGGGTTGGAGGAGGCTCGTCTGCAGCATAAACACCGGTATAGTCTAGTTGGGCCGAATTGCCTGTTTCTGTGATGTACATTCGATGGAATTCTATGTAAGCTCCATCTGACACAGTTTTACCAACTCACTGAATCTATCAATTTCCTTTTACAACTTTATGCTCCCATCTACACGACTCACTGTGCCTCTTAACTTGGTGTCGTCGATAAACCTGGATATACCGCTCTCTATTCCTTTATCTACCTCATTTATACAGATCCCTGGGGGACACCACTAATCACATCCTGTCAATTTGAGTACATACCCATTAACCCTACTCTCTGTCTCCTACCTCCAAACCAACTCCCTCGCCATTTCCATGGGTTGCTATAAATTCCACATGTTCTCATTTCTGTTAACAGTCTCTGATGCTAAACCTTAACGAGTGCCTCTGGAAGTCAATATACACATAACCCCCATAGACACTCCATCATTTACCACATTAGTCACATTTTCAAAAAGTTCAACTCGTTTCGTTAGACTTGACTTACACTTTACAAATCCATGCTGACTCTCTCTGATCAATTCATGTTGATCCAAGTGCTCAGTCATTCTTTCCCTAATAACAGATACTGGTAACTTCCCCACAACAGACGTCAGACTAATAGGTCTATAATTTCCTACTTTATCTCTCCTACCCTTCGTATATAATGGAATGACATTGGCAATTTTTCAATCCATGGAACAATTCCTGAATCAAGAGAGTTTTGAACGATCATGACTAAAGCATGTACAATTTCCTCACCTATTCCCCTTAGTCCCCTGGGATGGTAAACATCAGGTCCTGGAGATTTGTCTATCTTTAATTTAATTATTTTCTCCAATACCATTATTTTACTTGCACTGAATCCCCTTGATTTATTTTCAGTTTTCCTCGTGTCTCTGGTAGATTATCCTCATGATTTTCTGCGAGTATTTAGCAAGTCTGCCATTTCCTGAATTTCAATTGTAATATCACCGCCATCTGTCCTTAAGGGGCCCATATTACTCTTAGTCACCCTTCTTTCTCTTAATATACGTGTAAAAACCTTGATTGTTGTCCTTAATTTCACTCAAGTTTTTCTCGTTTTCCCTTTTTGCACCTTTTACGATTTTTTTTTAGTTTCAGCACCACAATAAACAACACTTCACTGTGAAATTTGCTCAATTAGTTCTTCAGTGTCAGAGCGAGAATTGTCCATCCCTAATTTATTTAAAGTAACAAACAAACACAAGCTCACATATTCATTCGTGTATCATCGCACTGATGGACACAGAAAGATAAACACAGCCTGAAACGCAGTCAGTATCGGGATTCACAGGGAAACGGGCAAGCGAAATCGACAAAGATCAAACAGTCTGAACCCCCAACAGAATGTGACGTGTTGCTGATAGATATTAATGAGAGGAGGTGATAACCCGTACTGTGATTTTGCTCCTTGGCTTAGTTGATTAAAGCACCTGTCTAAATACCAGGAGATTCTGGATTCAAATCTCAGTGGTGCCTTTTTGTAATTCATGGCGTTCAGTGGTTTTGAGAAGCAAAAACACACAGTGCGGTGTTTGTGTTTTGAGCAGGAGCCAACACGGAACTGATCAGGAAGTTTCTTCAAAAATGCCTTTTCATTATACAGACAGCCCTCTCATAGAATGTGTCCGTGACATGTTCTTGTTTCTGGGCTCATTGAGGTCGGGGTATAATTCTCGATTCGAGGTTCATACCCTAATTTGGAACTAGACTTTTGATCCTTGAACTGCGGTTCAAACTTTTGCAAAGAGGGAAAAGAAGTCCCCAAATCACTCCACCTGAATCTCACGCGGTCTCGGAAGAAGTTCAGTGCAAACAATCAGGACTTTAAAGGCACCTCAATGACCTGCACTTTCATTGAACGAGCTTTGCTTCCAATTGCATTCGACCTTGAAACCACTCTGGGTTTTCATCTCACTGAAGCAGAGTGTGGCCGCTCTGTATCTGTGAGCATGTCGGTGACGAGCTCAGCTTTGATATTGGTCGCTCTCAATTTTCAAGATCTCGCCAAGCTCAGGGAAAAGAAACCGCGAATCGAATTGTCCCTGTAAGTGATGAATTGAAGGGATTGGTGCTCCAAGCAGATCTGGAAAATTCACAGTGCGGTCGCTCAGGAATTCCAAATCCACCCTCTCGCCACTCGGTGATCATATTATATAAGATGAAGACCGGCTCGTTGGATTTGATTTTCACTCCTGCAAGCTTCAACTATTGATTTTGTAAAAGTAAACTGACAGTAGACAGCTGTTATATTGGTCACTGCAGCCTTAAGGTTTAGCTCAGTGAATTACTAATTTAGCGGATGAAATTTCTGCCTTTCTTCGTTGGCGTAATCGGTTGGCGCGAAAGTTTGATGGACCAGGTGACTTATCTATTTTAAGTACATTTAGCCTTTCTAGTACCTCTTCTTTCTCATTTTTTAGCCCATCCAGTATCTTAACTATATCTTCCTTTATCGAGAATCTGGCAGCATCTTCTTCCTTGGTAAAGAACAATGCAAAGTACTCATTTAGTACCTCAGGCCATGTCCACTGCCTCCATGAGTAGATCTCCTTTATGGTCCCTAATCGTCCCCACCCCTCCTCTTACTACCCGTTTACTGTTAACATGTCTGTAGAAGACTTTTTAATTCCCTTTTATGATGTCCGCTATTCTTATGCTCTCTCTTTGCCCCTCTTATTTCCTTTTTCACTTCCCCTCTGAACTTTCTATATTCTCTCTGGTTGGCACTTGTGTTATTAACCTGACACCTGTCATACACCACTTTTTCCCACTTCATCTTACTCTCTATCTCTCTTATTATCCAGGGAGTTCTGGCTTTATTTGCCCGACCTTTCTACCTCGTTGGAATGTACCTTCTCTATACCCGAATCATCTTTTTAAAAGCCGCCCATTGTCCAATTATAGTTTGGCCTGACAATCTTTAATTCCAATTTACCGGGGCCAGATCTGTTCTCATCCCACTGAAATTGACCCTCATCCAATTGAGTACTTTTACTTTAGAGTGGACAGAGTCCATTTCCATAGCTATTCTAATCCTAATGATACTGATCGCTGCTCCCTAAATGCTCCCCCACTGACACTTGCTCCACTTGGCCCACCTCATTCCCTTGCACCAAGTCCAGCAATGCCTCCTTCCTCAGTGGGCCAGAAACGTACTGGTCGAGAAAGTTATCCTGAACACATTTCAAATATTCCTCCCCTTCTTTGCGCCTTATATTATTGTTATCCCAGTCTATATTAGGATAGTTGAAATTCCCGGTTATTACTATTTTATGGCTTTTGCACCTCTCTGTAATTTCCCTGCAAATTTGCTCCTCTATCTCCGTCCCACTAGCTGGTGGCCTATAGAATACACCAAGTAGTGTAATCGCATCTCTATTGTTCCTTAACTCGAACTCAGTCCCCAGGAGAAATTGCCTCGTTCCTGGGAACTTTGTATTAAGCAGAAGTTAGCAGCAAATAGTGTTCGTGGTGGGACTGAGAAATGCTTTAACAGCCGGCACCCTGTAAAACAGAGCTCCAAGTATCGGTTTAAATAAAGTCCTGAACTGACAGAGCGGAGGGCAGATGAGGATTGAATTAAATCCCAATTCACTGAATCTAAACAAGGTTTAAAGAAGTGAATCTGTCAGGAGTGGGATTCCTGATCCTGTGTGTGAGCTGAAACTGGATCGGTCCCGTTCTGTAAAGACTGAATGGCAGGCGGCTCCCAGACAGGGCTCAGGCCGGGACTGGCAGCTCTCCGCTGGGAACGGCTGGATTGGAGAGCGGGGCTCCTGCGGTGTTGCTGCTGCTGCTTCCGCCTCTTCGAGTCCCTGTGGCGGTCGGTACCGATCTCCCTCCTATGGATCCGGCTCCAGCCGTTTGCTGTGGACCTCGTGGCGCAACGGTAGCGCGTCTGACTCCAGATCAGAAGGATGCGTGTTCGAATCACGTCGGGGTCATTGCATTTTCGCAACGTTTCAGTGTCGCTCTGTTTTATCGCGGGGCAGTCTTTCAGGGATGGTCTGTTCACTGTGTGTAAAATAATATTTATCACAGAATGAACACACCACAGAAGGAGACCATTCAACCCATCAATCCCTTACCTGCCTTTTGTAAGATCAATCCCATTGGTCCCATTCCCCGTCCCTTTCCCCGTGGCCCTGCATTTTCCCCTTCAAGTATTTATCAAATTCCTTTTTGAAAGCCACGATTGAATCTGCTTCCACCGCCCTTTCAGGCAGCGCATTCCAGATCATAACCATTCGCTGCGTAAAAAAGATTTTCCTCATGTCGCCTTTGGTTCTTTTGCAATCACCTCAAATCTGTGTCCTCTGGTTCTCGACACTTCCGCCAATTGGAACAGCTTCTCTTTATTAACTTTATCTGAACCCTTCATGACTTTGAACACTTCTATCAAATCTCCTCTGAACCTTCTCTGCTCTGAGGAGAACAACCCCAGCACGGGGTAAATGCGGTCAATTAGCTCCAATTTATTTATTTGGGCATTAAACAAAATGTGAAAGACTGGCGAGGCGTTGTGTGAACGGAGCTCACTGCTTTAAGACAATAAATCCAATCACAGCGTGGGCGCTGGGTTAAAATCTCACTGTTGAGAGAATTTCTGGCAATGTTCATTTTGACCTGTTTGCAGAAAACCCGATTGTCGTGCGATGGAGCAGAGGATGTGAAAGAAGCTGAAAGTGGAAGTGCAGATATTAGTTTCATCACGGGGACAGGACACGTTTCCACAGGTTCGGGCCTCTCACCTTCAGATTCTTTCCAGCAGAGTGGGACAGGTGATCAGAGTGACCGGGCTCCAGCGGCGCAATCGGTCAGTGCGCGGTCCTGATCTGACAGGACAGGGTCGGGAAATACCGAGGTTGTTAATTCGAGTCTCACCGAGATCAAACAATCCTTTTGCTTGTAAACATTTTGACCGGAGGTGAAGGTACAAATGGTTTGTTCCAAAATGCATCTACTTATTTGAATTGCCATGTGGTTCCTCCGGACTACGCTGTTGTAATACCAAATGAGATGTTCAGTATTACTTGTTTACAGGAGGGAGGCTGCGGTTTTGGAGACACAAACTATGATTTTGATCCATCTACAAATCGTGGGATTTAACTGGAGCTTTAAACCAGCGCCTTAGACCGCTCAGCCAGGATACTTTCCAACCTACACTTCAGGAGCTAGTTTTACAGGAATAGAATTACTACAAGCAAGAATTCTACCCCTCCAGCACCAATGCTCACACGGCAGCAGGATGCATGTGTCCAGTTAGAAACCTGTCTGAAGGAACATTCAGTCCAGCAGATTGACTTTCGGTCTGAGCAGATGATGAGTCTCCTCCTTGGGAGTGTTTCGCCAATCCAGCTCAGAGTGGATTAAGAATCATAAATCCGGGTGTAAGATGAAGTGTCGGGGGCAGTTTCCCGTCCTTGACGGACATTAATGATCCTGCTGCAAAATTTCACTTCCCAGCTCCCGATCCATGAACTAAAACCCAACTCTGGTGGGACTCCAACCCACAACCTTTGAATATCCCCTTCAATTATTAAGTAGAAGTCCAACACGCTATCCTTTGCGCCACAGAGTCAGTGATGGAATTTGAAGGAGAGCGGGGATCCTGTGCTGTGATTGAGGCGGTCAGGCTGCTCCTGCTTCCGCCTCTCACATTCCGAGAGCCGGGGCGGCAGTCTGCACCGATCGCCCTCCAATGGATCCGGCTCCAGCCGCTTGTTGTGGGCCTGGTGCAAGAACAGTCGCGTCTGACTCCACATCAGAAGGCTGCGTGTTTTGAACCAGGTTGAAATCACAGCATTTTCACTGTGGCTCAGGGACCTGCCGCCGTGTTGACCGATACTCTGCAACTCTCGCTGTGTTTACCTATACTCTGTATCTCTCGCTGTGTTTACCGATACTCTGTATCTCTCGCTGTGTTTACCTATACTCTGTATCTCCCGCTGTGTTTACCGATACTCTGTATCTCTCGCTGTGTTTACCTATACTCTGTATCTCTCGCTGTGTTTACCGATACTCTGTATCTCTCCCTGTGTTTACCGATACTCTGTATCTCTCGCTGTGTTTACCGATACTCTGTATCTCTCGTTGTGTTTACCGATACTCTGTATCTCTCTGTGTTTACCGATACTCTGTATCTCTCGCTGTGTTTACCGATACTCTGTATCTCTCGCTGTGTTTACCGATACTCTGTATCTCTAGCTGTGTTTACCGATACTCTGTATCTCTCGCTGTGTTTACCGATACTCTGTATCTCTCGCTGTGTTTACCGATACTCTGTATCTCTAGCTGTGTTTACCGATACTCTGTATCTCTCGCTGTGTTTACCGATACTCTGTATCTCTCGCTGTGTTTACCCATACTCTGTATCTCTCGCTGTGTTTACCGATACTCTGTATCTCTCGCTGTGTTTACCGATACTCTGTATCTCTCGCTGTGTTTACCGATACTCTGTATCTCTCGCTGTGTTTACCGATACTCTGTATCTCTCGCTGTGTTTACCGATACTCTGTATCTCTCTGTGTGTTTACCGATACTCTGTATCTCTCGCTGTGTTTACCGATACTCTGTATCTCTCGCTGTGTTTACCGATACTCTGTATCTCTCGCCGTGTTGACCGATACTCTGCAACTCTCCCTGTGTTTATCTCTGTGTCAATCCGTGGGCAGATTCTGAATGAACAATGAAATAAATGAGGGGTTCAGACAATTCTCCCATCTGACACTTAGGAACCAATGAGCGAAACTTTATAATAAGATATTGCTTATTGTGATGCAGCAAAGAAAACATTGTATTTTGAATGTTTTAGGTTCTGTTATGTACAAAAAGAAACTGTGACCACAACGTGTTTGCAACAAGCCGCCTTTTAAGTTGATGTCCGGCTCGCTAACATTACATCACGAGGTGTGGGCACCGCACTGATAACCTTCATGTTTATCCGGGCCTTTCAGACACTTCGTGTGACACAAGAGCTTTCCAATCCCCGCCAGCTCCGAGACACCGATACATCCGTCGAAGCAGCATTCACCGGCAGGGCCGATATCGCGCCCCCTTTGCCGGACTTCAGCAAATTGAACGTTGAAAATACAGAACAGGATGGACAGTATCTGGAAAACAGTTAAACTTTCAGTGTTCAGACTTTAGTGAGAAATATAAACAGGACTTTGGGTAGATATTAAGTGGATGTGCAGTAAGAGTGCGCTCTTGTTTTGTAAACTGTGGGAGTGTAGATATGAGTGTGATGTTCACATAGCAACTGTGGGTGTGTATATATGAGACCGATGTATTTCTATGAACTGTGTGTGTATATATGAGTGCCTTGTTTATTTATTTACTTTTTTTCTTTCACGGGATGTGGGCGTCGCTGGCGAGGCCGGCATTTATTGCCCATCCCTAATTGCCCTTGAGAAGGTGGTGGTGAGCCGCCTTCTTGAACCGCTGCAGTCCGTGTGGTGACGGTTCTCCCACAGTGCTGTTAGGAAGGGAGTTCCAGGATTTTGACCCAGCGACGATGAAGGAACGGCCGATATATTTCCAAGCCGGGATGGTGTGTAACTTGGAGGGGAACGTGCAGGTGGTGTTGTTCCCATGTGCCTGCTGCTCTTGTCTTTCTAGATGGTAGAGGTCGCGGGTTTTGGAGGTGCTGTCAAAGAAGCCTTGGCGAGTTGCTGCAGTGCATCCTGTGGATGGTGCACACTGCAGCCACAGTGCGCCGGTGGTGAAGGGAGTGAATGTTTAGGGTGGTGGATGGGGTGCCAATCAAGCGGGCTGCTTTATCCTGGATGGTGTATGAACTGTGGGTGTGTTTATATGAGTTTGATGTTTTTTAGAACTATGAATGTGTATTTTTGAGTGTGATGTTTATATATGAACTGTGGGTGTGTATATATGAGTGCGGTGTTTATATATGAACTGTGGGTGTGTATATATGAGTGCGATATTTATATATGAACTGTGGGTGTGTATATATGAGTGTGATGTTTATATATGAACTGTGGGTGTGTATATATGAGTGCGATGTTTATATATGAACTGTGGGTGTGTATATATGAGTGTGATGTTTATATATGAACTGTGGGTGTGTATATATGAGTGCGATGTTTATATATGAACTGTGGGTGTGTATATATGAGTGTGATGTTTATATATGAACTGTGGGTGTGTATATATGAGTGCGATGTTTATATATGAACTGTGGGTGTGTATATATGAGTGTGATGTTTATATATGAACTGTGGGTGTGTATATATGAGTGTGATGTTTATATATGAACTGTGGGTGTGTATATATGAGTGTGATGTTTATATATGAACTGTGGGTGTGTATATATGAGTGTGATGTTTATATATGAACTGTGGGTGTGTATATATGAGTGCGATGTTTTTATTTGAATTTCGGAATGAACAGGAGGGGCAATTCCTCCTGGGGTTATATTTTTTTTAAGAGAATGACATAAAGAGAAACTTTGACATGGGGCCGAAATAGCTCAGTTGGGAGAGCATTAGACTGAAGATCTAAAGGTCCTTGGTTCAATCCCGAGTTTCGGCAGTTTTTGGTTGTTTCGTTTCTTCTTCCTCGCTTCGATTCTCACATTTATTTACAGTGAAATTTGATACCGGCCACTGAAGGATTGGGGATGGAATGGAGAGACATCAAGGAAGGGAAATATTTCTATCGTCTGTATTTGGTTTTTATTTCTCTGTTACCTTCTGCCTTTTTCTCTTGGTTTTGTCTCTCTTGGTGCCGGGTGACTATTTGATTTGATGCATTTGTTCCAAATTGATGCCTTTTCCCCATCTCGGGGCGGTCAGACCCGCTCTGTCTGTCTGTTGCTGCTGATGATCATTAATGGGAACAGGCCGTGAGTTAAACGTTTCTCTGCAAACCGGAGAAAGACAAATAAAAAGAAAGACGTGTTTCTCCGGCCCAGGGGTAAAGTTACGATGGATGTTATTCAATAAACTGTCCCCGTCAATTTGTCTGTGGATTTTTTTTGCAAAGCTTTGATTTTAAAAGTTACAAAAAACCGAAATAAATAAAATAAATTACATGCATCGAATCCGTGATCATGATATTACGGCATACTCTATGCAAATGAGTTAACCGGCCGGACCAACAGCACATTCGGATGTTTAATTATTTTTTGTACCTGTGCGCTGGTTGGTAGCGGTTTCTGTGCATGGACTCCTAAATCTCTCTGCTCCTCCACAGTTCCGAGCTTCTCACCATTTAGAAAATACACTGATTGATCTTAGATTTAAAGTGGATGACCTCGCTCTCCCCCACATTGAACTCTATTTGCCACAGTTTTACCCACTCACTTAATTTATCAATTCCCACTTTTCAACTTCCTGCTTCTATCTACATTAATTTTTGCGCCACCAGAAGGCTGAGTGTCCAAATCACGGGGTAACCGTTGCTTTTCGAGCTGATCGGATTCTGGATCGTTCCGGGATGAATGTTTTATTTGTTTTTACACAATAAACAGAACCTTGCTCTAAAGTCTGCTTCCCGACTTCTCAAATTTCAGGAAGGCGTCTCATTCTGCCCTCGACTTTTGATCTTGACCTGCGGTTGAAACTTTTGCAAAGAGGGAAAACAAGTCCCCAAATCGCCCCACGTGACTCTCAAACGCTTTGGGAAGAAGTTCAGTGCAAATAATCAGGACTTTAAAGGCACCTCAATGACCTGCACTTTCATTGAATGAGTTTTGTTCGCCATTGTATTCGACGGTGAAATCGCTCTCCGCTTTCATCTCACTGGTGAAGAGTGTGACGGCCTTGTATCTGTCAGCGTGTAAGTGACGAGTTTGGGGTGAGCACGGGTCGCCTTTATTTTTGAAATCTCCCCAAGCACCGGGGAAAAGAAACTTAGAATCAAACTGTCCCTGTCAGTGATGAATTAAAGTGAATATCGCTCCAAGCAGATCTGGACAATGCGCAGCGCAGCCGCACAGGAGTTCCAAATCCACCCTCTCCCCACTCGGCAATCACATTAACTGAACTTTACTCTGGCCCAGTGTCACCGCGCTGAAATCGAGTATTTCTCGAACACATTTTTCCTTAACATCATCGTTACTAATTTAATAGTGAAAACTGCCGTCCGCTTCACTGTACGTGCAGGCGATAACTTTGTCGACACCGTGTCGTGTCACAGACCTGCTCGTTGGACCTGCTCATTTCATCTCGTCTCATTTTCAGCAAACCTGAATATTACTGGAATATAGAATGGAGAATCACAGCTCGAAAAATCAATCCTCTCGACCACGAGGGGACCGAGTCTTCCAACATACAGGTGTTTAATGGCAAGGTGAGTTTAATGTTCAGAAATAATACAGCACAAATTTTCATTCGTACAAGCTGCACACCCTTTCGTTTGGAAAATTAAACGGCTGGTAAGACAGCTGTTATACTAATCGCAGCAAGCTGAAATTTTAGCTCGATGAATTAGTCCTTGAGCAGCTGCAAGCTCTGTCTCTGTGGCGCAATTGGTTAACTGAAAGGTTTGTGGTTCGAACCCACCCGGGAACGGTTGAGCAACTTTTTACCTGAACATTCATTGTCTCGCATTTCTTGGTTTGAATGTGTGTCTCATCTGCCAGAAAATGTACCGTAAACATTGCCAGCTGAGTGCGTCTGATTTTCGACCATTTATTCTGCGGTTGGATAACAGGCATCTGAAAAATATCCAAAAAAGCCGAGATTGGCTTGAACGAAGTCGGAATACTTCTGACAGACAAAGTCCGAAGTTTGCAGGCGAGCTCGTTCACTCTGACATGGATATTTCTGCAGTGAGCGACATCAGGCTGTTTTCACAATGAATGTCACTCCCTTTATTTTGGAAAAGTAAAATGGTATTCACATTCCTACTGGTATCAGTTGATTTGTGAGAGATCGTTAATTTTCGAGGGGCTGAATGGTCTTCTCTTGTCCCGATGTTCCTCTCCTGCTCAGTGCGGGGCTGGACGACTGGTGAGAGGCATCAAACCGACTCCAGAATGAAAAGCGGGTGTTCAGATTCAGCCACCTTGGGATTGTCGGACAAACTGAACCCCGACAGCAACCTCACCACCCGCCTCTCTGCAATAATAGGATGGGAAGGAGCCCTGCCGCTGGCCCGGCTAGCTAAGTCGGTAAAGCACGAAATTCCTAATCTCAGGGGCGTGGGTTTAAACCACACATTGGGCGTTTTGTGTTCTATTTTTCACAGTGGGTGATGAAAGGTTCAAAGTGCAGCCTCTTATCTCCAGTTCAAGAAATCCAGTTATATGAACAGACACAACCCTGAGCTGTGTGAAAGGAAACCGTGAGCGTTGCCAAATATCCAGTCCCTCCCGATTCTATCTTCTCATTCCCTCCACATGGGACACGGCAGATACCGTTTCAATAGGCTCCATTTTTGTTGTTATTAAAAATGTTGATGGTTAGGAAGTGTAATATTTAGAAGACGCCAACTCTGGATCCATTCGCCTCTCTGATACCTCCTGAGCCCACTTTAACCTCTTTGATTCTCCCTGAGCTCCTTATCTTCTCTGATAAGCTCAGAGAGTCCATTATCCTCTTTGAACCTTGTCAGCGCCCTTTACACCCTCTGATACCCGCTGAGTGCCCCTCACCCACTGATACGCCCTGAGCGTCCTTCACTCTCTGATACGCTCTGGCAGTCCTTCCCCTCTCTGAGACCTCAATATACTCTCTGATACCCTCTGACTGCCCCTTCCCCTCTCTGAGATGACCTTGCCCCAATGCATCGCCACTAAGAAGCCATTAGACCCCCTGTTGCCTTCTCAGTACCCGTTACCGTCCCTGATATCAAAGTGCGGTGTAACTTCACAGGTGAATCTACCGGTCTGTGTTAAGGATGAGATCCAGAGTTTGTTCGGTCGCTGTTGTTTCCGCCTCTCCCACTCTGAGAGCTCCATTGGCAGTCGGTACCGATCTCCCTCCTACAAACTGGGTGTGGATCTATGAGTGCGTTGTTTTTTATAAACTTTTGAGTTTATGTATGACAGCGATTTTTATATATCAACTGTGGGTTTGTATATGTGTGTGTGATATTTATAGATGACCTGTGGGAGTAATCGATGAGTGTGATGTTTATATATGAACTGTGGGTGTGTATATATGAGTGCGATGTTTTTATATGAACTGTGGGTGTGTATATATGAGTGCGATGTTTTTATATGAATTGAGGAATGAACAGGAGGGGTAATTCCACCTGGGGTTATATTTTGTTCCAAGACAATGAAATAAAGGAACGCTTTGATATGGGGCCGAAGTAGCTCAGTTGGGAGCGCGTTCGACTGAAGATCTTACGTTCAATCCCAAGTTTCGGCAGTTTTTGATTGTTCAGTGTTTTCTTCCTCGCTTTGATTCTCGCATTTATTTACAGTGAAATTTGATCCCCGCCACTGAAGGATTGGGGATTGAATAGAGAGACATCAAGGATGGGAAATATTTATATCGTCTGTATTTGGTTTTTATTTCTCTGTTACCTTCTGCCTTTTTCTCTTGGTTTTGTCTCTCTCGGTGCCGGGTGACTATTTGATTTGATGCATTTGTCCGAAATTGATGCTTTTTCCACATCTCGGGGCGGTCAGACCCGCTCTGTCTGTCTGTTGCTGCTGATGATCATTAATGGGAACAGGCCGCGAGTTAAACGTTTATCTGCAAACCGGAGAAAGACAAATAAAAAGAAAGACGTGTTTCTCCGGCCCAGGGGTAAAGTTACAATGGATGTTATTCAATAAACTGTCCCCGTGAATTTGTCTGTGAATCTGTTTGTAAAGCTTGGGTTTTAAAAGTTCCGAAAACCCAAAATACAGCCCCTTAACAGCCCATACAGGAATCAAACCCACGATTACAACATTATGGTGTGTTTTAAGCAAGTAAGCTGACCAGCCGTTACGAACATCCCAATCATCGTTTTTTTTTACCTATACTAGTTTGAAGTGATTTCTGTACACGGACCCCTAAATCTCTCTGACCCTCCACAGTTCCCAGCTTCTCACCATTTAGAAAGTACCCTGTTCTATCCTTTTTTGATCCAAAGTGGATGACCTCCAGAAAAAGTGACTAAAGTAGTGGACAGGGGAATGTCAATGGATGTTATTTATATGGACTTCCAGAAGGCATTTGATAAAGTCCCACATAAGAGACTGTTAGCTAAGATGGAAGCCCATGGAATCGAGGGAAAAGTACGGACTTGGTTAGGAAGTTGGCTGAGCGAAAGGCGACAGAGAGTAGGGAGAATGGGTAGGTACTGACATTGGCAGGATGTGACTAGTGGAGTCCCGCAGGGATCTGTCTTGGGGCCTCAATTTTTCACAATATTTTTTAACGACTCAGATGAAGGCATAGAAAGTCTCATATCTAAGTTTGCTGATCACACAAAGATTGGTGGCATTGTACGCAGTTTAGAAGAAAACATAAAATTACAAAGTGATATTGATAGATTAGGTGAATGGGCAAAACTGTGGCAACTCATGGACCAGCATATTCCTCACGCTATCATGACCAACAAGCCAGGGGATCAACCCTGGTTAAATGAGGAGCGTAGAAGAGCATGCCAGGAGCAGCACCAGGCGTACCTAAAAATGAGGTGCCAACCTGGTGAAGCTACAACTCAGGAATACATGCGTGCTAAACAGCGGAAGCAACATGTTATAGACAGAGTTAAGCGATTCCACAACCAACGGATCAGATCAAAGCTCTGCAGTCCTGCCACATCCAGTCGTGAATGGTGGTGGACAATTAAACAACTGACGGGAGGAGGAGGCTCTGCACACATCCCCATCCTCAATGATGGCGGAGTCCAGCACGTGAATGCAAAAGACAAGGCTGAAGCGTTTGCAACCATCTTCAGCCAGAAGTGCCGAGTGGATGATCCATCTCGGCCTCCTCCCGATATCCCCACCATCACAGAAGCCAGTCTTCAGCCAATTCGATTCACTCCACGTGACATCAAGAAACGGCTGAGTGCACTGGATACAGAAAAGGCTATGGGCCCCGACAACATCCCAGCTGTAGTGCTGAAGACTTGTGCTCCAGAACTAGCTGCGCCTCTAGCCAAGCTGTTCCAGTACTGCTACAACACTGGCATCTACCCGACAATGTGGAAAATTGCCCAGGTATGTCCAGTCCACAAAAAGCAGGACAAATCCAATCCGGCCAATTACCGCCCCATCAGTCTGCTCTCAATCATCAGCAAAGTGATGGAAGGTGCCGTCGACAGTGCTATCAAGCGGCACTTACTCACCAATAACCTGCTCACCGATGCTCAGTTTGGGTTCCGCCAGGACCACTCGGCTCCAGACCTCATTGCAGCCTTGGTCCAAACATGGACAAAAGAGCTGAATTCCAGAGGTGAGGTGAGAGTGACTGCCCTTGACATCAAGGCAGCATTTGATCGAGTGTGGCACCAAGGAGCCCTAGTAAAATTGAAGTCAATGGGAATCAGGGGGAAAACTCTCCAGGGGCTGGAGTCATACCTAGCACAAAGGAAGATGGTAGTGGTTGTTGGAGGCCAATCATCTCAGCCCCAGGACATTGCTGCAGGAGTTCCTGATGGCAGTGTCCTAGGCCCAACTATCTTCAGCTGCTTCATCAATGACCTTCCCTCCATCATAAGGTCAGAAATGGGGATGTTCGCTAATGATTGCACAGTGTTCAGTTCCATTCGCAACCCCTCAGATAATGAAGTAGTCCGAGCCCGCATGCAGCAAGACCTGGACAACATTCAGGCTTGTGCATATAAGTGGCAAGTAACATTCGCGCCAGACAAGTGCCAGGCAATGACCATCTCCAACAAGAGAGAGTCTAACCACCTCCCCTTGACATTCAACGGCATTACCATCGCCGAATCCCCCACCATCAACATCCTGGAGGTCACCATTGACCAGAAACTTAACTGGACCAGCCATATAAATACTGTGGCTACGAGAGCAGGTCAGAGGCTGGGTATTCTGCGGCGAGTGACTCACCTCCTGACTCCCCAAAGCCTTTCCACCATCTACAAGGCACAAGTCAGGAGTGTGATGGAATACTCTCCACTTGCCTGGATGAGTGCAGTTCCAACAACACTCAAGAAGCTCGACAACACCAGGGAAAAAGCAGCCCGCTTTATTGGCACCCCATCCACCACCCTAAACATTCACTCCCTTCACCACCGGCGCACAGTGGCTGCAGTGTGTACCATCCACAGGATGCACTGCAGCAACTCGCCAAGGCTTCTTCGACAGCACCTCCCAAACCCGCGACTTCTACCACCGAGAAGGACAAGAGCATCAGACACATGGGAACAACACCACCTGCACGTTCCCCTCCAAGTCACACACCATCCCGACTTGGAAATATATTGCCGTTCCTTCATTGTCGCTGGGTCAAAATCCTGGAACTCCCTTCCGAACAGCACTGTGGGAGAACCTTCACCACATGGACTGCAGCGGTTCAAGAAGGCGGCTCACCACCACCTTCTCAAGTGCAATTCAGGATGGGCAATAAATGCCGGCCTCGCCAGCGACGCCCACATCCCACGAACGAATATAACAAAAGGTTTTGGAGTCCTCACCGCCAAAATTGCAAACACCTTATCTACATCTGACCTATCAAACCCTTGCATAATCTTAAAGTCCCACATCAGGTCACCCCTCAGTCTTCTCTTTCCTATGGTAAAGAGCCCCAGTCTGTTCAAACTTTCAATATGGGGAAGTGTGAACTTTGGACCTGAGCAAGATAGATCAGAATATGTTCTAACTGGTGAGAAGCTGGGAACTGTGGAGGAGAAAAGATGTTTACAGGTCCAAGTACAAAATCACTAAATGTCAGTGGACAGTTACAAAAAATAATTCAAAAGGCCAATGGAACTTTAGCCTTTATCTTAAGGGAGCTGGAATTCAAAGGGGTGGAAGTTCTGTTCCAGTTATATAAACTCTGCTGAGACCACATTTCGAGTCCTGCATTCAGTTCTAGGCACCGCACCTCAGGGAGGATATATTGGCCTTGGAGGGGGTGCAGCGCAGATTCACCTGAATGATACCGGGGCTAAAATGGTTAAATTATGCAGACAAGTTGCAGAGAACAGGTTTGTATTTCCTTGTGTATAGAAGATTAAGTGATGATGTATTCGAGTTGTTGAAGGTGATTAAATGAGCCAATGGTGTGTGTGTGAGCTGTGAGACAGCTTGAAATCCCAATCCTCTCCCCCACTGGGGACTGAGTCTTCCAACATACAGGGATTTTCACTCGTCCAAGTTTCATCCACATTTTCTGCTCTTCATTCCTCCGACCTACTTGTTGCGCCTTTCCCTTCAATTCAGAACTAACAGGAAAAACTCGATTCTGCCGTCAATCTTCGGGTCACATGGAGAGATTTCAAATAATTGAAATCGACCCTGATCACCCCCAATATCGTCACCGACACGTTTGACGAATGTAAAGCGGCTTCTATCGCGGTTTGTCTGCACAACTCGTTCAAAGATACTGTCGGTAATTGGAGGGTCTTTCAAGTCATGACACGAACAGAACAGTTCGCACTGCCGTTTTCCCCAAGACGCTTCAGATTCATGGGGTATGATTTCGGTCTGGCGGTTAAAACCGTTCCCTCTTTACTAAAAATACTAAAAGTCCCGCCTTTGAACCCGGGACTTTTAGTATTTTTGATAACCGATACCAAACTGGTTTGTCCTGTGCTGTACATTACTGTCTAAATATTACAGATAAGCAGAGCACTTGAGCTGTCACAGCTGTGACTTTGACTTTTCTCCCTCTCCTCTCGATCTCCCCGGCAACTGCCACTAACCACAATCTTCTCTCACACTTCTCCGTCAGAAAGTTCCGAGCCTCGGTTTTCAAATGAAATAACGCCCATCTCTCCAATCACCGACAGCCCAGAGAGAGTTTCTTCGTTTCAGCTCCCAATTTCCGAAATCCTCAAAGTAGCATGAAAATAATTGTCCTTAAGTTAATAATAATAATATAATTAAAAGTTCTTATCGTCTGGGGTTTTGTTTCAGATTCCACGGCTTTTAAAGATCACTGCGGATGTTTAACGAATCGCCTCTTGGTTGGAGGCTTCTGTGTGGGAAAGATCAGGAAGTGATAATTGAGAGACCGAGGATGAAGCTGTTTGATGGGAGCACTGGGGACACAGACCGTGCGCGGCTCCAGTGGCGCAATCGGTCAGCGCGCGTTATTTCTACAATAATTATACACTCGAGAAATGCTGGGGTTGTGAGCTCCAGCGCCATCTAAAGTAGTTGAACCTTCGAAACATTTTGACTGGAGTTCAAGGTACAACCGGTTCCATAACACATCGACTTCTTCATGTCCCCATGTGGGCACTGAGGCTCCTCTGACCTCCCGTCTTGCAATAGCAGGTGAGAGTTTATTTGTTTATAGGAGGGAGAGGGGGCGATTGGCGAGAGCTGAAATGGTAAAGCGGCCGGCACGACATCTTTAAATCTAAAGAACCAAACACACAATTCTTCTTTCCGTGAAGCAGAGATTCATCGGTTTGAAGTGTCGTGTAGGGAAAATTCGGGAGGCAAATCTGCTGCCTGGTGTCACGGTGCAACGGGTGAAATTATTCAGCTTTCAATTGTTGATCGGCTGAAATCTCGAGAGGCCTTTTCCAGCTCCCGTGTGGAACAAGTTCAGCTTTTGAGCCATTGGGTAAAGTGTATTTTTTAAATTGCTGCTAACGAATGACAAGACATTTTGTACAAACAAGAAGAATTGTAAACTCACGAGTTCACTGTCCATGTTTCTTACATCATGTTCAACAGAAACAAGGATTCTCCTCAACACGTTGCTGAAAATTGTACAAAAGAGATACTCCCCCGAATTCGACATCGACAGGGATAATTCAGAGTCCCACCATGAATCTGTATGATGGAAACCGATCAAACAACGAGCCTGGATAGCTCAGTCGGTAGAGCATCAGACTTTTAAAACAGGTAGTGATCTGAGGGTCCAGGGTTCAAGTCCCTGTTCAGGCAAAAAGTTTTAAAACAGCTGGCAAGTTCTGCTTTTCCAGCGGACCAACATCAGCGAAAGGAGCAAGAGTTGGCCATTCAGTCCCTCAAGCCTGCTCCGCCATTTGATAACGCTGATCTTCGACCTCAACTCCACTTTCCCGACCTATCCCCATATCCCTTGAGTTCCTTCGTGTCCAAAATTCTATCGACATCAGTTTTGAATCTATTCAATGGCTCAGCATCCACAGCCCTCAGGGGTAGAGAATTCCAATGGTTCACAACCCTCTCAGCAAAGAAATCTCTGAACGAAATGGCCGGCCCCTTATCTTGAGATTATAACCTTTAGTTCTAGACTCTCCAGCGAGGGGAAACAGCATCCCAGCATCTACCCTGTCAAGCCCTCTAAGAATTTTATATGTTTCAATGAGATCACCTCATCATTGTAAACTCCAGAGAATATCGGCCCATTCTGCTCAATCTCTCCTCACAGGACAAACCTCTCATCCCAGGAATCAATCTAGTCAACCTTTGTTGCACCCACTCTAAGGCAAGTGTATCATTCCCAGGTAAGGAGATCAAAACTGTACACAGTACTCCAGATGCGGTCTCACCAAAGCCCTATATAATTACAGCAAGACTTCTTTATCCTTGTTCTCCAACCACCTCGCAATAAAGGCCAACACACCATTTGCTTTCCTAATTGCTTGTTGTACCTGCATGTTAACTTTCTCTGATCCGTGTACAAGGACACACAAATCCCTCTGAATTCCAACATTTCGTAGTCTCTCACCGTTTAAAAGATATTCTGCTTTTCTATTCTTCCTACCAAAGTGAATAATCTCACATTTCCCCACTTTATACTTCATTTGCCAACTTCTAGCCCACTCACTTATCCTGTCTGTTTCACTTTGCATCCTCTTTGCATCCTCCTCACAGCTTACTTTCCCACCTAGTTTTGTATCGTCAGCAAACTTGGATACGTTACACTCGGTCCCCTCATCTAAGTCATTAATATAGATTGTAAATATCTGAGGCCCAAGCACTGATCTTCACGGCATCCCACTAGTTACAACCTGCCAACCCGAAAATGACCTGTTTATTCCGACTTTCTGTTTTCTGTACGTCATCAAATCCCCAATCCATGTTAATATATTACCCACAATCCCATGAACCCTAATCTTGTTCAACAAACTTTTGTGTGGCACCTTATCGAATGCCTTTTGAAAATCCAAATATTCTACATCCACTGGTTCTCCCTTATCTACCCTGCTATCTAAACCCTCAAAACCTCGAATAGAGTTGTCAAACACGATTTCTCTTTCATAAAACTTGTTGCATGTGCCTAACCATATTATGATTTTCTAAGTGCCCTGTTACCACGTCCCGAGTAATAGATTCCCGCAATTTCCCTCCTACTATTGTCAGGCTAAAGGGCCTGTAGTTCCCTCTTTTCTCACTCCCTCCTTTCTTGAATAGAGGGGTTACATTTGGTACCTTCCAATCCATGGGGAACTTTCTAGAATCATGGGAACTGTGGAAGATAAAACCAATGCATCCACTGTCTCTGCAGCGACCTCTTTTAAAACCCTAGGATGTAGGCCATCAGGGCCAATGAATTTGTTAGCTTTTAGTCCCATTAATTTCTCCAGTACTTTTTATTTACTAATCTTAATTGTTTTAGGTTCCTCACTCTCATTAAAACCTTGGTTCCCCAATACTTCTGGTATGATTTTTGTGTTCTCTACTGTGAAGACAGATACAAAATACTTGGTTAACGTCTCTGCCATTTCCTTATTCTCCATTATAAATTCTCCTGTCTCTGTCTCCAAGGGACCCATGTTTACTTTCGCTAATCTCTTCCTTTATACATATTTATCAATTTCTTGGTCATCCTTTGCTGATTTCTAAAACTCTCCTAATCCTCAGGCTTACTATTCTTTTTGGCAACATTATAAGCCTCTTTTAACCTAAAATATCATTAATCTCTCCAATTAACCAAGGTTGGACCACTTTTCCGGTGGAGTTTTTAACCCTCAAAGGAATGTAATTTTGTTAAGGAATTATAAATTATTTCTTTAAATGTTCGCCATTGCTTATCTATCATCATATTTTTAAATCTAATTTCCCAAACTACCTTAGCCAACTCAATCCTCATAACTACGTTATTGGTTTTGTTTAAATTTAAGACCCTAGTTTCCGACTTAATGACATCACTCTCAAACTTTCAAACTCAATATCAAATTCTACCATATTATGATCATTCTTCCCCAGAGGATCATTTACTATAAGATTACCAATTAACCCTGTTTCATTACACAATACTAGATCTAAAATAGCCTGTTCCCTTGTAGATTCCTCGACATATTGATCCTGAAAACTGACTCGAATTAATTCCATCAACATAAAGCAGCTTATCTTGAGTTGCTAACATGATGTCAACACGATGGGATGACTTATAAGTAGAAGACACGGCCAGATCTGCGAGGTGAATGAGATGTTTGCTGAAAACACGGAGAATTAATGAAACCAAGACTTCCCTGTAGAGCAAGGAGTTGGAACGAAAGATGCTGGGCATTGAGAGGTGATGGATTTTGTAGATGGCAGGATGAATGGACAAAAGTATCTCAACGCCCTGCTTCTTTTCTATATTGATAAATATAGACAAAAATCTCATCTCCGTGCTTCTTTCAGATAATGAATGTCTTAATGCTCAAGAGATCACTGATCCAAGCCAATTATCTCCACTCACACTCTCCTTCCAATCCTGCATGTGATGCTTCACTTTGAAATTTTGCATTTTCTCACATTGGGATTCCATTTGAAGAAAACTTTGCTGTGATCAGCTTGTGCTGTTAAGGAGATGGAGCTCAAGGAGATGCATAAAAGGTCAATGATAACAGTGACTGTTCAGACACTGTGAGCTGCAGTTAAAGGTCGGCAATATTTAAAGTGTCAGATCTTTTCCAAATCTTGACACAAATGGCACGAAAACTTAACGTGGACTTTGATCAATGTCACGACTTTCAAATAGCAGACATTTTATACACAAGGCAAGAAAGATTTACAAGGATGTTGCCTGGACTGTAGAATTTTAGCTATGAGGAAAGATTGGATAGGCTGGGGTTGTTTTCTTTGGAACAGAGGAGACTGAAGGCAGATTTAATTGAGGTGAACAAAATTATGAGGGTCCCAGATAGCGTGGATTGGAAGGACCCACTTCTCTTAGCAGAGAGGTTAATAACCAGGGGCATAGATTTAAAGTGATTGGTAGAAAGTTTAGTGGGGAACTGAGGAGAAATTATTTCACCCAAGGGTTGTGGGGGTCTGGAACTGACTGCCTGAAAGGGTGGTTGAGGCGGACACCCTCATCGCATTTGAAGAATACTTGAACTGCCGGAAGCTACAAGGCTATGGGCCAAGAGCTGGAAAGTGGGATTAAGCTGGATAGCTCTTTTTCGGCCGGCACAGACACGATGGGCCGAATGGCCTCTTTCTGTGCCATCAATTTCTTTGATTCTATGAGTCGAATTAACAGTCTCTCTGCTCGTCTACTTTTAAACTTTGACCATTCAGTGTACATTTCATCTCATTTTTATTCCTCTCAAAATGCAAAACGTCACATTTCTCTGCGTTAAATTTCACCCGCCTGTTTACTAACCCGTGGACGTCACAATGAAGTCACTGACTCCTCTTCCCAGTTCCCCACGCTGCCAATGTTGGCGTCATCTAGAGATTTTCACCTTGTGTCCCACATACCCAAGCTCAGATCATTCTCTATATTGAGAAGAGCAATGGTCCCAACACTGACCCTGGGACACCACTGTTTACATCCCTCCAGTCTGAAGAACATCCATTAACCACGACTCTCTGTTTTCTGCCCTTTACACAACTTCCTATCCACACTGCCCCATTCATTTTAATACCGTGGGTATTAATTTTATCAACAAGCCTCCTGTCCGTCATCTTATCAAATACCTTTTCACAATCCATCTACACAACATCCACTACATTCCCTTTATCAGTACACTCGAGTTATCTCAAATAATCCATGTTGGCTGTTCTTAATTCATGTGTTTTTCCAACAAATGTTGAAATGTTTGCTCCACCTCATCTGGTTTCATCTGTTTCAAGCCACAACAGAAAGGTCGTGTTTTCTCCTGGAGCTTAAGATAAATTATTTTTTTTAAATGATGCTTCAGTCAATGAGGGACATCTGGGCTTCGACCCGCCCATTCGGTGCCGCAAATCCCGCCCCTCTCACACTCCGATTGGTTGGAGGACCAACTGTTCTCTCATCCCTCCAGTCAATTTACCATAAGACCATAAGATCATCAGAGACAGGAGCAGGAGTAGGCCTTTCGGCCCCTCGAACCTGCTCCGCCATTTAATGAGATCATGGCTGATCTGATGTTTACCTCAACTCCACTTTCCCGCCCTTTCCCCATATCCTTTGACTCCCTTGCGAATCAAAATTTTTTTCCAACTCAGCCTCCACAGCTTTTTGGGGTAAAGAATTCCAAAGATTCACAACCCTTTGGGAGAAGAAATTCCTCCTCATGTCCGCCTTAAATGGGCGACCACTTATTCTGAGACTATGCCCCCTAGTTTTAGATTCCCCCATGAGGGGTAACATCCTCTCAGCATCTACCCTGTCGAGTCCCCCCAGAATCTTGTATGTTTCAATAAGATCTCCTCTCATTCTTCTAAACTCCAATAATTACAGACCAAACCTGCTCAATCTTTCCTCATAAGACAACCCTTCCATACCCGGAATCAACCTCGTGAACCTTCTCTGAACTGCCTCCAATGCAAGCATGCCCTTCCTTAAATAAGGTCACCAGAACTGTACGCAGTACTCCAGATGTGGTCTCACCAGCACCCTGTAGAGTTGTAGCATGACTTCCCTGCTTTTATACTCCATCCTGCTGGAAATAAAGGCCAATATTCCGTATGTCTTCCGGATTACCTGCTGCAGTTGTATGTTGACTTTTTATATTTCATGTACGAGGACACCAAGGTCCCTCTGTACCGCAGCATTTTGTAGTATTTCTCCATTCAAATAATATTTTGCTTTTTTAGTTTTCCTCCCAAAGTGGATGACTTCACATTTTCCCACATTATATTCCATCCACCAAATTTTTGCCCATCCGCTTAACCTGTCAATATCTCTTTACAGACAAGTTGTGTCCTTATCGCAACTTGCTTATCCACCTTTCTTTGTATCATCAACAAATTTGGCCACAAGACACCCTGTTCCTTCATCCAAGCCATGAATATATATTGTAAATAGTTGAGGCCCCAGCACTGATCCCTGCGGAACCCCACTCATTACTGGAAATTCCGATAAATTCCTGCTGCTCCTATTGGTCGGGATATCTCCTTAATCACCAGGGCGGGGTTAATGGTGAAACTGACGGTCCTGTGGTGCAGTTGGAAAATAAACATGAATTGAACCCGTCAGTTGCAACAATTAATAAAACGAAATTAATAAAAGTTAATGAAAAATATATTATCTGGAGTTCACCAAAGTTGGGGGTGGGGGAGCTTCTATGCTGTGTGTTTGTACCGGTTTAAATGGCACGAAGGGCTGGGCGTTCAGTTTATTTTATTATCCTTGTTCCAAACGCGCTCTTCCTGCTTCAAATGTTTTTGCTTTTCGTCCAGATATTAAGATCATCAATGGCGGCTGCATCACCCAGCATGCAGCGCGGTACAGATTGTGGCCTATCTGAATCAGTGGAGCACAGCGCGCAGGCGCAGTAGTGACTCATTATCGGTTAGTGTGTCCTGAGCATGCGCGGCCAGTCGAGGCTGCGGGAGGAGCGCGTTCGGTGCAGGTCAGAGGATCGGAGCAAGAGGCTCAATAAACCCCGGGGCCCGGGTCCGGGCTCAGGCCCAGGCTCAGGCTTTACAAACCCCGAGTGCGGCCCCAGACCCGAATATAAAACAGTGAACATTATCCCCCCCTCACTACCCGCCGGGAAATGAAGGGGAAATGGGGATCGGTCAGGGAGCGTCTGTAAATGAAGGAGAAATGGTGATCGGTCAGGGAGCGTCTGTAAATAAAGGAGAAAAGGTGATCGGTCAGGGAGCGTCTGTAAATGAAGGAGAAACAGTGATCGGTCAAGGAGCGTCTGCAAATGAAGGAGAAATGGTGATCGGTCAGGGAGCGTCTTTAAATGAAGGAGAAACAGTGATCGGTCAGGGAGCGTCTGTAAATGAAGGAGAAATTGTGATCTCTATATCTTAAGTCATCCAGGGAGCTCTAGCTTTGGATGCTGTTCCTTTCCTCCTCGTGGGAATCTGTCTACTCTGTACCCAAACCAACTCCTCCTTGAAGGCCTCCCACTGTTCAATTACTGTTCTGCCTGCCAATTTTTGATTCCAATCCACCTGGACAAGATCCCTTTTTAACTCACTGGAATTAGCCCTCCTCCAGTTAAGAATTTTCACATTTGACTGGCCCCTGTCCTTTTCCATAACTGTTCGAAACTTAATGAGATTATGATCACTGCTGCCCCACTGAAACATGCTCCACCTGCCCCACTTCATTCTCCACAACGAGCTCACTGCTGTACTCACACTTTCTCACACTCACTCTCACACTCACTCTCTCACACTCACTCTCACATTCCTCTCACACCCATTCACTCATGGTTTCGGGCCACAAAGATGATGCGATGGGTTTGGATTTCAGCACAGGGAGGAGGGAGAGTGTGTGGGACGGGGATTTACAGCTTTGAGGAATGAGAGAGGAAATAATGTTCCATAGAAAGTAAAGTTATCTGATCTGAATTTCTATCCTGTAATTACAGTGATAACTTTTATAAACTCCTTTTGCAGGGGAGGATTTGCAGAGGGAAACTCAAACCAAAGATCACGTCAAGATCTGACAGAGTCACTCGATTCATCAGGACCTGAATATCATCGGCCTTTGAATGTGGAAGGAGAAACATTTGTCTGTTCTGTCTGTGGGAGAAGATTTCAAACATCAGTGTGAGTGGAAAAGCACCGAGACACACACACCCAAGTGAGAGTGTTCCAGTGCACTGACTGTGGAAAGAGCTTGAACCAGTTACACAGCCAGAAAAACATCGCACCATTCACAGCGGGGAGAAACCGTACACGTGTTCTGTGTGTGGACGAGGCTTCAACTGATCGTCCAACCTGGAGAGACACAAGGACACCCGGACCATGGAGAAACCGTGGAAATGTGGGGACTGTGGGAAGGGATTCAATTACCCGTCCAGGCTGGAAATTCATCAACACAGTCACACTGGGGAGAGGCCGTTCACCTGCTCCGTGTGTGGGAAGGGATTCGCTCAGTCATCCGGCCTCCTGACACACCAGCGAGTTCACACTGAGAGACCTTTTAAATGTTCTGACTGAGAAAAGATTTAAAATCAGAAATGATCTGCTGAGACATCGACGCACTCACACTGGGGAGAGACTGTTCACCTGCTCCGTGTGTGGGAAGGGATTCACTCAGTCATCCCACCTTCTGAAACATTAACTTGTTCACACTATTGAGTGACCTTTTAATGCAGTGACTGTGAGAAGAGCTTCAGAAGCAGAAATGAACTGCTGACACATCAACGCATGCCCATTGGTTGAGAGACTGTTCACCTGCTCCGTGTGAGGGAAGGGATTCACTCAGTCATCACACGTGCTGAGACACCAGCGAGTTCACATCTGACTGCAGGGGTTGGATTCTGCTGTTAATCCCATCCAGGACTGAACCATGTTCATTCTGACAGTTGAGGTTTGTTTCTTCTGATGTTAATAACCCCTATAACTGGGCTGGAGTTTAATATTCAGGATATTTGTGAAATAAATCAGCTTTGTTTTAAACACCTTGTTGTAGATTTTGGTCTTTCCCACCTGAGTGTTTAGCATCACCTGACTGGAGCTCAGAAAGGACAATCTGGGGGGAGGATCGTCCGGTGGGAACAGAACTTCAGCCTGGACACAGTCCTTCAGGGCCACACTGAGAGGGGCAAACGGCACTTTGGTCTTTCTCGTCTCTCTTCACTGACAGCAAAGTCACCGTGCAGCGTCCAGTCTAAAAATGACTGTGGTAATTATTCTATGAAGATTTAACCTGTTTGTGTGACAGTCCTGAGTCTACCATTTAAGGCAGGCATTAACTCATTTAAAATAAACCCATTTAAAATAAATGGATTAAAGTCTGCATCAAAATAGCAGAGGGAGGAGTTCACAGGAGCCTGTTAACTGCTGGTACAATTATACAACAGTCATTTGATCTCCAGATCAAGAAGGACCTGCAGTGTGTTTCCAGAATTCCCGGTTTTATTGATGTGTGCGTGTTAGACACCAGGATCACTAAAAATACACGACCCGGACCATCCACAGGGTGGGGGCGATCCCGACAGTTACTCTGGGATCACTCCCACTGCGGAACTCCACCTCTGACCCTGCTGAAGGTTGCAGGCTCAGGGAGTGGGGCCTCCAGGAGTGGACTGTAAGATAGCTGACAAAGATATGCTGAGGTACCAGAGGAATCCTTACTAAGGAACCGTCTGGGGTTTTACCTCTCAGTGTGGGTCTAGCGGTGAATGATTCCTGACTCCCGAACTGTCTTACATTTAACCCAGATCGGATCAGGATGAATTCAGTTTACAGGAGAATTGGGTCAAATATCACCCACAATCGAGGGAGACAAAGCAGCCATTGGAGAAGCTCAGAGATCTTTGGAAAAGAAGATGGTGCCCAATTCTGAGAATAATAGCAAATGTCTTTCCAGCTACGTCAGGAGTCAGAAGACCATTAAAGATGCTTTAGGGCCACTGAAAGACAGTTCAGGGACAGATTCCCGGGCTATGGCAGAGCTGTTGAATGACTATTTCTCATCAGTCTACACTCCTGTGGATGATGCTCAGATTCTAGCTGTGGGATGTGCTGTCAACAATAACATCATAAATATTGAAATAGAATGGGATGTCACTTTGGATAAAATATGAACTCTCAAAATGCATTGTGCTCCAGGTTCAGATGATATCCACCCCCGGGTGTTTAAAGAGATGGGACGGGTGCTCTGTGAGCCCCTTGCCTGTATCTTCAACAGCTCAATAGAGTCAGGGATTGTCCCCTGAGATTAGAAGGGAGCTCACGGAGTTCCCATTTTCATTAACGGGGACAAAATTGAATAGTAAAATTGAGGTCAATGGGAATCGGGGGAAAACTCTCCAGTGGCTGGAGTCATACCTAGCACAAAGGAACATGGGAGTGGTTGTTGGAGGCCAATCATCTCAGCCCCAGGACATTGCTGCAGGAGTGCCTCAGGTCAATGTCCTCGGCCCAACCATTTTCAGCTGCTTCATCAATGACCCTCCCTCCATCATAAGGTCAGAAATGGGGATGTTCGCTGATGATTGCACAGCGATCAGTTCCATTCGCAACCCCTCAGATAATGAAGCAGTCCGTGCCTGCATATGGCAAGACCTGGACAACATCCAGGCTTGGTCAGATAAGTGGCAAGTAACATTCGTGCCAGACAATGACCATCTCCAACAAGAGAGAGTCTAACCATCTCTCCTTGACATTCAACAGCGTTACCATCACCGAATCCCCCACCATCAACATCCTGGGGGTCAACATTGACCAGAAACTGGACCAGCCATATAAATACTACAAGAGCAGGTCAGAGGCTGGGTATTCTGCGGCGAGTGACTCACCTCCTGACTCCCCAAAGCCTTTCCACCATCGACAAGGCACAAGTCAGGAGTATGATGGAATACTCTCGAGTTGCCTGGATGAGTGCAGCTCCAACAACACTCATGAAGCTCGACACCATCCAAGACAAAGCGGCCCGGTTGATTGTCTCCCCATCCACCGAGCACCAATCACACATCCCACCACAAGGTCTTTAATATCCCGTCTCATACCCGGCCACCATCTCATTTATCCGAATGTTTCCTCCATATCTTCCCATTTAGGGTGTCCGCCTGCGTTAGAGCCACGGATCCACTGCATTTCCGAATCGAATTGGGAACCTCTCGAAGTAAATCACTCTTCTCCTCACAGTTTATTATACTCACTGTTCACTACACTTTCAAGTTTTGTGTCATCTGCAACTTTGGAAATTGTGCCCTGTATACCCAGGTCCAAGTCATTAATGTATATCAAGGAAAGCAGTGGTCCCAGCACCGACCCCTGGGGAACACCACTGTACACCTCCCTCCATTCCGAAAAACAACCGTCCACCACTACACTCTGTTTCCTGTTATTTAGCCAATTCTGTATCCATGCTGCTACTGCTCCTTTTATTCCATGGGCTTCAATCTTGATGACAAACCCATTATGCGGCACTTTATCTGACACCTTTTCGAAGTCCATACACACCACATTAACTGCATTGCCCTCATCTACTCTCTGTTGCCTCATCAAAAAACTGTATCAATTTAATTAAACACGATTTGCCTTTATCAAATCCGTGCTGGCTTTCCCGAATCCTTGTCCAATTGACTGCTAATTCTGTCCCGGATTATCGTTGCTAGAACTTTCTCCACTACCGAGGTTAAACTGACTGGTTAGCAGTTGCTGGATTTTTTCTTTCACCCTTTCTTGAACAGGGGTGTAACATTTGCAATTCTCCAGTCCTCTGGCATCACCCCCATATCTAAGGATGTTTGGAGGTTTTTTGCCAGTACCTCTGCAATTTCCACCGTTACTTCCCTCAGCAACCGAGGATGCATCCCATCCGGACCAGATGACGTATCTACTTTAAGTACAGCTCGTCTTTCCAGTACCTCCTCTTTATAAATTTTTAGCCAATCCAGTGTCTCAACTACATCTTCCTTTACTGACACTCTGGCAGCGTCTTCTTCCTTGGGAAAGACAGATGCAATGTATTTATTTAGTACCTCCGCCATGCCCACTGCCTCCCACTGCTACTAATTCGTTATAATCTGGGCCAGTGGTGCAATGGATAACGCATTCGGTTCGATTCCTACCTGGCTTGGATTTTTTAATGCAAAATTTTATGGCCTTCAATACCTTGCAAGCTGTCCTACTTGGTGGTGCTGCCTGGCTCCATACCTGGTAAGTGCCTTCTCAGTGCAGCAAGCAGTGCATCAGTGTCATAATCTGAAGGTCCTGAATTCAATCTTCAGAGAAGGTATCAAGGATTACGAAGCTTTTTTTCCATCTCTCACCTCATCTTTCCATCTTTGCTGCACAGCAAAATCAAGAACTTTTGCTTCCTGCAGCACATCAAAAGATTTGCTGCCCCTTGATCTCTCTGTACCCAAACACACAGTGAAGTTTAGGAAGTCCATGGGCGATGGACTCACTGACAACACTCTTGTTTCTGTATAATTGCACCAAGACAAACGGTGAGTGGAGAATATAATCAACGATCCCGCTACTTCTCACAGGCCAAGTGAGCGCTCCACCAGTTGAGCTAATTCCTCGTTTGCTGTTTGTAAATCGCCCCTCACAGTTCCTGCCTCACACTCGCCTTCAAGCTGCTCCAAGACCAGCAGAGAAATCTTGCCTTGGGTTGCCGCTCCCTGAATATATTAAATACTTTGCTCCAATCGGCGGTATCGAGCATCAGCAAGTGAGGAACAGCAGAACGGGAAGCCGCAGTAATCATGAGTGATGCTGAGAAGAGCCCGAGCCTTCGGAAGGAAGACGAGGTCACCGGAAAGCAACAGCCGCCCGAGCTCGAGGAGCAGCGAGAGCCCTGACTGACTGACTGATCGAAGACCATTTTGCCTGAAATTGAGGGCGATTTGAAGTGTTGCTGCTCAAAGGCACTCCCTGCTGGTGAGCAGAGGGAAATGCTCGAGTGAAACAGCCGTGCTCGGACAGACACAGAAAGCTTTTCGGTTTTGGAAAGGAAAAGAGGTGTCTTGTGCCTGAGTGGCAACATGTTAATCTGTGAGCTGCCTGTGAAGTTCAGAGAGTGACCTTGAGGTAATTGCTGCTTATTCCAAAATCACACTCACTCCTTCGAGCCGGAATTGAACCAGCGACCTAAGGATGACTTTATTTTGTTTTATTCACTACAGTCCTCCGCTCTACCAGCTGAGCTATCGAAGGGAAGTGATAAACAGTGCTGTCTTTGGTGATTGTTCACCGTGCGCCTGTTGACACGTTCAGACTCGTGGAGTCCGGTGCTGATCGAAGACTTCTTTTGCCTGAAAGCGAGAGCTGAGTGTTTTGAAGTATTGCTGCTCAAAAGCGCTCCCTGCTGGTGAGCAGAGGCAGAGCAGCCTTGTTTGGGCAGACACAGAAAGTTTTCAGGTTTGAGAAAGGAAAAGAGGCATCCTGTGCCTTCATGGCAACATGTTAATCTGTGAGGTGCCTGTAAAGTTAAGAGAGCGACCTTGAACTAATTGCTGCTTATTGCAAAATCACGCGTTCTCCTTCGAGCAGGAATTGAACAAATGACGGAAGGATGACTTTGTCTTATTTTCTACGACAGTCTTGTCGCTCGACCAGCTGAGGTATCGAAGGGAAGTGGCAAAAATGTTTCACTTTGGTGATTGTTCACCGTGCACCTTTGACACACCCGGACTCGTGGATTCCAGTGCTCATGACTGAGGCTGACTCGGTACCTGCTCATACCACAGTGCTGTGGGAGTGGGAGCTGCTCCGTGTTCTCCACAGCCTGGGCCAGTGACACAATGAATAATGGGACTGATTATTGATCTGGAGATTGGGGGTTCAAGTTTACGGAGGGTGTAAAGTGGAAGGCCGGGCCTGGAGAGCATTGGAATAGTCGAGTCTGGAGGAAAACAAAGGCACGGATGAGGGTTTCAGCAGCAGAACATCATTCTGGGAGTTGGGATTTGTTTCTGCTGATGTTAATAACCGCTACAACTGGGCTGAAATTCAATATTCTGGATCGATGTCAAATAAATCAACTTTGTTTCAAACAGAATGGGTCAATTACTTGATGAATTCAAGGTAAGAGACTAATTGATGTCCTCATTACCGATTATTCTGCCTTTTCTCCTTTCTCACTGGAGATTATTTCAGTTCTCATACCTTCAATTACTCTCATGGCCAAGTCCCAGCTCCCCGGTCCTTCCCGAGTGCCTCTCCCAGCCTTGGGATCCAGGGAAGGTATCAGTAATGTACCCGGGATCACGAAACACAAAACCCAGTCTGTGAATCACTTTCAGCTACTGGACTTATCGTGTGTCCCACAGCATCTCTCTCACCTTCGATGTGTAAATAGAGCATCAGGCCTGGGAATCTCGTCTTCAATTTAAATACACTCAGCAAATGTATTTGACAAAATACAAACAAGTAAACACATCACGGCTCAATAATCCAGCACTAAATTCAAAGGAGTAAGTCTGTTATCAAACTCCTTGAGTGGACAGAATAAAGAAAAATCCCAACTCTGAGATCCCCTCGAATCCTTTGCAAATACCTTACAAATCTTGACAATAATCAACAAGTCTAATTGAATGTTGACCTTTATCTTGAGTGGGGTTGGAATACAGAAGTGATGCTTCAGTTGTATCCCTGCTCTGTGTTATTTCCTCCAATAATCCCTGCTGTCTGTCCTGAATTAATCAATTTTATCCCTACACTGTGTTATTTCCTCCAATAATCCCTGCTGTCTGTCCTGAATTAATCAATTTTATCCCTACACTGTGTTATTTCCTCCAATAATCCCTGCTGTCTGTCCTGAATTAATCCATTTTATCCCCACACTGTGTTATTCCCTCCAATAATCCCTGCTGTCTGTCCTGAATTAATCCATTTTATCCCTACACTGTGTTATTCCCTCCAATAATCCCTGCTGTCTGTCCTGAATTAATCCATTTTATCCCCACACTGTGTTATTCCCTCCAATAATCCCTGCTGTCTGTCCTGAATTAATCCATTTTATCCCTACACTGTGTTATTTCCTCCAATAATCCCTGCTGTCTGTCCTGAATTAATCCATTTTATCCCTACACTGTGTTATTCCCTCCAATAATCCCTGCTGTCTGTCCTGAATTAATCCATTTTATCCCTACACTGTGTTATTTCCTCCAATATTCCCTGCTGTCTGTCCTGAATTAATCTATTTTATCCCTACACTGTGTTATTTCCTCCAATATTCCCTGCTGTCTGTCCTGAATTAATCCATTTTATCCCTACACTGTGTTATTCCCTCCAATATTCCCTGCTGTCTGTCCTGAATTAATCCATTTTATCTCTACACTGTGTTATTCCCTCCAATATTCCCTGCTGTCTGTCCTGAATTAATCCATTTTATCCCTACACTGTGTTATTCCCTCCAATATTCCCTGCTGTCTGTCCTGAATTAATCCATTTTATCCCTACACTGTGTTATTCCCTCCAATAATCCCTGCTGTCTGTCCTGAATTAATCCATTTTATCCCTACACTGTGTTATTTCCTCCAATATTCCCTGCTGTCTGTCCTGAATTAATCCATTTTATCCCTACACTGTGTTATTTCCTCCAATAATCCCTGCTATCTGTCCTGAATTAATCCATTTTATCCCTACACTGTGTTATTTCCTCCAATAATCCCTGCTATCTGTCCTGAATTAATCCATTTTATCCCTACACTGTGTTATTTCCTCCAATAATCCCTGCTATCTGTCCTGAATTAATCCATTTTATCCCTACACTGTGTTATTTCCTCCAATATTCCCTGCTGTCTGTCCTGAATTAATCCATTTTATCCCTACACTGTGTTATTTCCTCCAATAATCCCTGCTATCTGTCCTGAATTAATCCATTTTATCCCTACACTGTGTTATTTCCTCCAATATTCCCTGCTGTCTGCCCTGAATTAATCCATTTTATCCCTACACTGTGTTATTTCCTCCAATAATCCCTGCTGTCTGTCCTGAATTAATCCATTTTATCCCTACACTGTGTTATTTCCTCCAATAATCCCTGCTGTCTGTCCTGAATTAATCCATTTTATCCCTACACTGTGTTATTTCCTCCAATAATCCCTCCTGTCTGTCCTGAATTAATCCATTTTATCCCTACACTGTGTTATTTCCTCCAATAATCCCTGCTGTCTGTCCTGAATTAATCCATTTTATCCCTACACTGTGTTATTTCCTCCAATATTCCCTGCTGTCTGCCCTGAATTAATCCATTTTATCCCTACACTGTGTTATTTCCTCCAATAATCCCTGCTGTCTGTCCTGAATTAATCAATTTTATCCCTACACTGTGTTATTTCCTCCAATAATCCCTGCTGTCTGTCCTGAATTAATCCATTTTATCCCTACACTGTGTTATTTCCTCCAATAATCCCTGCTGTCTGTCCTGAATTAATCCATTTTATCCCTACACTGTGTTATTCCCTCCAATATTCCCTGCTGTCTGTCCTGAATTAATCCATTTTATCCCTACACTGTGTTATTTCCTCCAATATTCCCTGCTGTCTGTCCTGAATTAATCTATTTTATCCCTACACTGTGTTATTTCCTCCAATATTCCCTGCTGTCTGTCCTGAATTAATCCATTTTATCCCTACACTGTGTTATTCCCTCCAATATTCCCTGCTGTCTGTCCTGAATTAATCCATTTTATCTCTACACTGTGTTATTCCCTCCAATATTCCCTGCTGTCTGTCCTGAATTAATCCATTTTATCCCTACACTGTGTTATTCCCTCCAATATTCCCTGCTGTCTGTCCTGAATTAATCCATTTTATCCCTACACTGTGTTATTCCCTCCAATAATCCCTGCTGTCTGTCCTGAATTAATCCATTTTATCCCTACACTGTGTTATTTCCTCCAATATTCCCTGCTGTCTGTCCTGAATTAATCCATTTTATCCCTACACTGTGTTATTTCCTCCAATATTCCCTGCTGTCTGTCCTGAATTAATCCATTTTATCCCTACACTGTGTTATTTCCTCCAATATTCCCTGCTGTCTGTCCTGAATTAATCCATTTTATCCCAACACTGTGTTATTTACTCCAATAATCCCTGCTGTCTGTCCTGAATTAATCCATTTTATCCCTACACTGTGTTATTTACTCCAATAATCCCTGCTGTCTGTCCTGAATTAATCTATTTTATCCCTACACTGTGTTATTTCCTCCAATATTCCCTGCTGTCTGTCCTGAATTAATCCATTTTATCCCTACACTGTGTTATTCCCTCCAATATTCCCTGCTGTCTGTCCTGAATTAATCCATTTTATCCCTACACTGTGTTATTCCCTCCAATATTCCCTGCTGTCTGTCCTGAATTAATCCATTTTATCCCTACACTGTGTTATTCCCTCCAATATTCCCTGCTGTCTGTCCTGAATTAATCCATTTTATCCCTACACTGTGTTGTTCCCTCCAATATTCCCTGCTGTCTGTCCTGAATTAATCCATTTTATCCCTACACTGTGTTATTCCCTCCAATATTCCCTGCTGTCTGTCCTGAATTAATCCATTTTATCCCTACACTGTGTTATTCCCTCCAATAATCCCTGCTGTCTGTCCTGAATTAATCCATTTTATCCCTACACTGTGTTATTTCCTCCAATATTCCCTGCTGTCTGCCCTGAATTAATCCATTTTATCCCTACACTGTGTTATTTCCTCCAATAATCCCTGCTGTCTGTCCTGAATTAATCCATTTTATCCCTACACTGTGTTATTTCCTCCAATATTCCCTGCTGTCTGTCCTGAATTAATCCATTTTATCCCTACACTGTGTTATTTCCTCCAATATTCCCTGCTGTCTGTCCTGAATTAATCCATTTTATCCCTACACTGTGTTATTTCCTCCAATAATCCCTGCTGTCTGTCCTGAATTAATCCATTTTATCCCTACACTGTGTTATTTCCTCCAATATTCCCTGCTGTCTGTCCTGAATTAATCCATTTTATCCCAACACTGTGTTATTCCCTCCAATAATCCCTGCTGTCTGTCCTGAATTCATCCATTTTATCCCTACACTGTGTTATTTCCTCCAATATTCCCTGCTGTCTGTCCTGAATTAATCCATTTTATCCCTACACTGTGTTATTTACTCCAATAATCCCTGCTGTCTGTCCTGAATTCATCCATTTTATCCCTACACTGTGTTATTTCCTCCAATAATCCCTGCTGTCTGTCCTGAATTAATCCATTTTATCCCTACACTGTGTTATTTACTCCAATAATCCCTGCTGTCTGTCCTGAATTAATCCATTTTATCCCTACACTGTGTTATTTCCTCCAATATTCCCTGCTGTCTGTCCTGAATTAATCCATTTTATCCCTGCACTGTGTTATTTCCTCCAATAATCCCTGCTGTCTGTCCTGAATTAATCCATTTTATCCCTACACTGTGTTATTTCCTCCAATAATCCATGCTGTCTGTCCTGAATTAATCCATTTTATCCCTACACTGTGTTATTTCCTCCAATATTCCCTGCTGTCTGTCCTGAATTAATCCATTTTATCCCTGCACTGTGTTATTTCCTCCAATAATCCCTGCTGTCTGTCCTGAATTAATCCATTTTATCCCTACACTATGTTATTTCCTCCAATATTCCCTGCTGTCTGTCCTGAATTAATCCATTTTATCCCTACACTGTGTTATTCCCTCCAATATTCCCTGCTGTCTGTCCTGAATTAATCCATTTTATCCCTACACTGTGTTGTTCCCTCCAATATTCCCTGCTGTCTGTCCTGAATTAATCCATTTTATCCCTACACTGTGTTATTCCCTCCAATATTCCCTGCTGTCTGTCCTGAATTAATCCATTTTATCCCTACACTGTGTTATTCCCTCCAATAATCCCTGCTGTCTGTCCTGAATTAATCCATTTTATCCCTACACTGTGTTATTTCCTCCAATATTCCCTGCTGTCTGTCCTGAATTAATCCATTTTATCCCTACACTGTGTTATTTCCTCCAATAATCCCTGCTATCTGTCCTGAATTAATCCATTTTATCCCTACACTGTGTTATTTCCTCCAATATTCCCTGCTGTCTGCCCTGAATTAATCCATTTTATCCCTACACTGTGTTATTTCCTCCAATAATCCCTGCTGTCTGTCCTGAATTAATCCATTTTATCCCTACACTGTGTTATTTCCTCCAATAATCCCTCCTGTCTGTCCTGAATTAATCCATTTTATCCCTACACTGTGTTATTTCCTCCAATAATCCCTGCTGTCTGTCCTGAATTAATCCATTTTATCCCTACACTGTGTTATTTCCTCCAATATTCCCTGCTGTCTGTCCTGAATTAATCCATTTTATCCCTACACTGTGTTATTTCCTCCAATATTCCCTGCTGTCTGTCCTGAATTAATCCATTTTATCCCTACACTGTGTTATTTACTCCAATAATCCCTGCTGTCTGTCCTGAATTCATCCATTTTATCCCTACACTGTGTTATTTCCTCCAATATTCCCTGCTGTCTGTCCTGAATTAATCCATTTTATCCCTACACTGTGTTATTTCCTCCAATATTCCCTGCTGTCTGTCCTGAATTAATCCATTTTATCCCTACACTGTGTTATTTCCTCCAATATTCCCTGCTGTCTGTCCTGAATTAATCCATTTTATCCCTACACTGTGTTATTTCCTCCAATAATCCCTCCTGTCTGTCCTGAATTAATCCATTTTATCCCTACACTGTGTTATTTCCTCCAATAATCCCTGCTGTCTGTCCTGAATTAATCCATTTTATCCCTACACTGTGTTATTTCCTCCAATATTCCCTGCTGTCTGTCCTGAATTAATCCATTTTATCCCTACACTGTGTTATTTCCTCCAATATTCCCTGCTGTCTGTCCTGAATTAATCCATTTTATCCCTACACTGTGTTATTTACTCCAATAATCCCTGCTGTCTGTCCTGAATTCATCCATTTTATCCCTACACTGTGTTATTTCCTCCAATATTCCCTGCTGTCTGCCCTGAATTAATCCATTTTATCCCTACACTGTGTTATTTCCTCCAATAATCCCTGCTGTCTGTCCTGAATTAATCAATTTTATCCCTACACTGTGTTATTTCCTCCAATATTCCCTGCTGTCTGTCCTGAATTAATCCATTTTATCCCTACACTGTGTTATTTCCTCCAATATTCCCTGCTGTCTGTCCTGAATTAATCCATTTTATCCCTACACTGTGTTATTTCCTCCAATAATCCCTGCTGTCTGTCCTGAATTAATCCATTTTATCCCTACACTGTGTTATTTCCTCCAATAATCCCTGCTGTCTGTCCTGAATTAATCCATTTTATCCCTACACTGTGTTATTTCCTCCAATATTCCCTGCTGTCTGTCCTGAATTAATCCATTTTATCCCTACACTGTGTTATTTACTCCAATAATCCCTGCTGTCTGTCCTGAATTCATCCATTTTATCCCTACACTGTGTTATTTCCTCCAATATTCCCTGCTGTCTGTCCTGAATTAATCCATTTTATCCCTGCACTGTGTTATTTCCTCCAATAATCCCTGCTGTCTGTCCTGAATTAATCCATTTTATCCCTACACTGTGTTATTTACTCCAATAATCCCTGCTGTCTGTCCTGAATTAATCCATTTTATCCCTACACTGTGTTATTTCCTCCAATATTCCCTGCTGTCTGTCCTGAATTAATCCATTTTATCCCTGCACTGTGTTATTTCCTCCAATAATCCCTGCTGTCTGTCCTGAATTAATCCATTTTATCCCTACACTGTGTTATTTCCTCCAATAATCCATGCTGTCTGTCCTGAATTAATCCATTTTATCCCTACACTGTGTTATTTCCTCCAATATTCCCTGCTGTCTGTCCTGAATTAATCCATTTTATCCCTGCACTGTGTTATTTCCTCCAATAATCCCTGCTGTCTGTCCTGAATTAATCCATTTTATCCCTACACTATGTTATTTCCTCCAATATTCCCTGCTGTCTGTCCTGAATTAATCCATTTTATCCCTACACTGTGTTATTCCCTCCAATATTCCCTGCTGTCTGTCCTGAATTAATCCATTTTATCCCTACACTGTGTTGTTCCCTCCAATATTCCCTGCTGTCTGTCCTGAATTAATCCATTTTATCCCTACACTGTGTTATTCCCTCCAATATTCCCTGCTGTCTGTCCTGAATTAATCCATTTTATCCCTACACTGTGTTATTCCCTCCAATAATCCCTGCTGTCTGTCCTGAATTAATCCATTTTATCCCTACACTGTGTTATTTCCTCCAATATTCCCTGCTGTCTGTCCTGAATTAATCCATTTTATCCCTACACTGTGTTATTTCCTCCAATAATCCCTGCTATCTGTCCTGAATTAATCCATTTTATCCCTACACTGTGTTATTTCCTCCAATATTCCCTGCTGTCTGCCCTGAATTAATCCATTTTATCCCTACACTGTGTTATTTCCTCCAATAATCCCTGCTGTCTGTCCTGAATTAATCCATTTTATCCCTACACTGTGTTATTTCCTCCAATAATCCCTGCTGTCTGTCCTGAATTAATCCATTTTATCCCTACACTGTGTTATTTCCTCCAATATTCCCTGCTGTCTGTCCTGAATTAATCCATTTTATCCCTACACTGTGTTATTTCCTCCAATATTCCCTGCTGTCTGTCCTGAATTAATCCATTTTATCCCTACACTGTGTTATTTCCTCCAATAATCCCTCCTGTCTGTCCTGAATTAATCCATTTTATCCCTACACTGTGTTATTTCCTCCAATAATCCCTGCTGTCTGTCCTGAATTAATCCATTTTATCCCTACACTGTGTTATTTCCTCCAATATTCCCTGCTGTCTGTCCTGAATTAATCCATTTTATCCCTACACTGTGTTATTTCCTCCAATAATCCCTCCTGTCTGTCCTGAATTAATCCATTTTATCCCTACACTGTGTTATTTCCTCCAATAATCCCTGCTGTCTGTCCTGAATTAATCCATTTTATCCCTACACTGTGTTATTTCCTCCAATATTCCCTGCTGTCTGTCCTGAATTAATCCATTTTATCCCTACACTGTGTTATTTACTCCAATAATCCCTGCTGTCTGTCCTGAATTAATCCATTTTATCCCTACACTGTGTTATTTCCTCCAATAATCCCTGCTGTCTGTCCTGAATTAATCCATTTTATCCCTACACTGTGTTATTTCCTCCAATATTCCCTGCTGTCTGTCCTGAATTGATCCATTTTATCCCTACACTGTGTTATTTCCTCCAATATTCCCTGCTGTCTGTCCTGAATTAATCCATTTTATCCCTACACTGTGTTATTTACTCCAATAATCCCTGCTGTCTGTCCTGAATTAATCCATTTTATCCCTACACTGTGTTATTTCCTCCAATATTCCCTGCTGTCTGTCCTGAATTAATCCATTTTATCCCTACACTGTGTTATTTCCTCCAATATTCCCTGCTGTCTGTCCTGAATTAATCCATTTTATCCCTACACTGTGTTATTTACTCCAATAATCCCTGCTGTCTGTCCTGAATTCATCCATTTTATCCCTACACTGTGTTATTTCCTCCAATATTCCCTGCTGTCTGCCCTGAATTAATCCATTTTATCCCTACACTGTGTTATTTCCTCCAATAATCCCTGCTGTCTGTCCTGAATTAATCAATTTTATCCCTACACTGTGTTATTTCCTCCAATATTCCCTGCTGTCTGTCCTGAATTAATCCATTTTATCCCTACACTGTGTTATTTCCTCCAATATTCCCTGCTGTCTGTCCTGAATTAATCCATTTTATCCCTACACTGTGTTATTTCCTCCAATAATCCCTCCTGTCTGTCCTGAATTAATCCATTTTATCCCTACACTGTGTTATTTCCTCCAATAATCCCTGCTGTCTGTCCTGAATTCATCCATTTTATCCCTACACTGTGTTATTTCCTCCAATATTCCCTGCTGTCTGTCCTGAATTAATCCATTTTATCCCTGCACTGTGTTATTTCCTCCAATAATCCCTGCTGTCTGTCCTGAATTAATCCATTTTATCCCTACACTGTGTTATTTACTCCAATAATCCCTGCTGTCTGTCCTGAATTAATCCATTTTATCCCTACACTGTGTTATTTCCTCCAATATTCCCTGCTGTCTGTCCTGAATTAATCCATTTTATCCCTGCACTGTGTTATTTCCTCCAATAATCCCTGCTGTCTGTCCTGAATTAATCCATTTTATCCCTACACTGTGTTATTTCCTCCAATAATCCATGCTGTCTGTCCTGAATTAATCCATTTTATCCCTACACTGTGTTATTTCCTCCAATATTCCCTGCTGCCTGTCCTGAATTAATCCATTTTATCCCTGCACTGTGTTATTTCCTCCAATAATCCCTGCTGTCTGTCCTGAATTAATCCATTTTATCCCTACACTATGTTATTTCCTCCAATATTCCCTGCTGTCTGTCCTGAATTAATCCATTTTATCCCTACACTGTGTTATTCCCTCCAATATTCCCTGCTGTCTGTCCTGAATTAATCCATTTTATCCCTACACTGTGTTGTTCCCTCCAATATTCCCTGCTGTCTGTCCTGAATTAATCCATTTTATCCCTACACTGTGTTATTCCCTCCAATATTCCCTGCTGTCTGTCCTGAATTAATCCATTTTATCCCTACACTGTGTTATTCCCTCCAATAATCCCTGCTGTCTGTCCTGAATTAATCCATTTTATCCCTACACTGTGTTATTTCCTCCAATATTCCCTGCTGTCTGTCCTGAATTAATCCATTTTATCCCTACACTGTGTTATTTCCTCCAATAATCCCTGCTATCTGTCCTGAATTAATCCATTTTATCCCTACACTGTGTTATTTCCTCCAATATTCCCTGCTGTCTGCCCTGAATTAATCCATTTTATCCCTACACTGTGTTATTTCCTCCAATAATCCCTGCTGTCTGTCCTGAATTAATCCATTTTATCCCTACACTGTGTTATTCCCTCCAATATTCCCTGCTGTCTGTCCTGAATTAATCCATTTTATCCCTACACTGTGTTATTTCCTCCAATATTCCCTGCTGTCTGTCCTGAATTAATCCATTTTATCCCTACACTGTGTTATTTCCTCCAATATTCCCTGCTGTCTGTCCTGAATTAATCCATTTTATCCCTACACTGTGTTATTTCCTCCAATAATCCCTCCTGTCTGTCCTGAATTAATCCATTTTATCCCTACACTGTGTTATTTCCTCCAATATTCCCTGCTGTCTGTCCTGAATTAATCCATTTTATCCCTACACTGTGTTATTTCCTCCAATATTCCCTGCTGTCTGTCCTGAATTAATCCATTTTATCCCTACACTGTGTTATTTACTCCAATAATCCCTGCTGTCTGTCCTGAATTAATCCATTTTATCCCTACACTGTGTTATTTCCTCCAATATTCCCTGCTGTCTGCCCTGAATTAATCCATTTTATCCCAACACTGTGTTATTCCCTCCAATAATCCCTGCTGTCTGTCCTGAATTCATCCATTTTATCCCTACACTGTGTTATTTCCTCCAATATTCCCTGCTGTCTGTCCTGAATTAATCCATTTTATCCCTACACTGTGTTATTTCCTCCAATATTCCCTGCTGTCTGTCCTGAATTAATCCATTTTATCCCTACACTGTGTTATTTCCTCCAATATTCCCTGCTGTCTGTCCTGAATTAATCCATTTTATCCCTACACTGTGTTATTTCCTCCAATAATCCCTGCTGTCTGTCCTGAATTAATCCATTTTATCCCTACACTGTGTTATTTCCTCCAATATTCCCTGCTGTCTGTCCTGAATTAATCCATTTTATCCCTACACTGTGTTATTTCCTCCAATATTCCCTGCTGTCTGTCCTGAATTAATCCATTTTATCCCTACACTGTGTTATTTCCTCCAATAATCCCTCCTGTCTGTCCTGAATTAATCCATTTTATCCCTACACTGTGTTATTTCCTCCAATAATCCCTGCTGTCTGTCCTGAATTAATCCATTTTATCCCTACACTGTGTTATTTCCTCCAATATTCCCTGCTGTCTGTCCTGAATTAATCCATTTTATCCCAACACTGTGTTATTCCCTCCAATAATCCCTGCTGTCTGTCCTGAATTCATCCATTTTATCCCTACACTGTGTTATTTCCTCCAATATTCCCTGCTGTCTGTCCTGAATTAATCCATTTTATCCCTACACTGTGTTATTTACTCCAATAATCCCTGCTGTCTGTCCTGAATTCATCCATTTTATCCCTACACTGTGTTATTTCCTCCAATATTCCCTGCTGTCTGTCCTGAATTAATCCATTTTATCCCTGCACTGTGTTATTTCCTCCAATAATCCCTGCTGTCTGTCCTGAATTAATCCATTTTATCCCTACACTGTGTTATTTCCTCCAATAATCCCTGCTGTCTGTCCTGAATTAATCCATTTTATCCCTACACTGTGTTATTTCCTCCAATAATCCCTGCTGTCTGTCCTGAATTAATCCATTTTATCCCTACACTGTGTTATTTCCTCCAATATTCCCTGCTGTCTGTCCTGAATTAATCCATTTTATCCCTACACTGTGTTATTCCCTCCAATAATCCCTGCTGTCTGTCCTGAATTAATCCATTTTATCCCTACACTGTGTTATTCCCTCCAATAATCCCTGCTGTCTGTCCTGAATTAATCCATTTTATCCCTACACTGTGTTATTTCCTCCAATAATCCCTGCTGTCTGTCCTGAATTAATCCATTTTATCCCTACACTGTGTTATTTCCTCCAATAATCCCTGCTGTCTGTCCTGAATTAATCCATTTTATCCGTACACTGTGTTATTTCCTCCAATATTCCCTGCTATCTGTCCTGAATTAATCCATTTTATCCCTACACTGTGTTATTCCCTACAATATTCCCTGCTGTCTGTCCTGAATTAATCCATTTTATCCCTACACTGTTATTTCCTCCAATATTCCCTGCTGTCTGTCCTGAATTAATCCATTTTATCCCTACACTGTGTTATTTCCTCCAATAATCCCTGCTGTCTGTCCTGAATTAATCCATTTTATCCCTACACTGTTATTTCCTCCAATATTCCCTGCTGTCTGTCCTGAATTAATCCATTTTATCCCTACACTGTGTTATTTCCTCCAATATTCCCTGCTGTCTGTCCTGAATTAATCCATTTTATCCCTACACTGTGTTATTCCCTCCAATATTCCCTGCTGTCTGTCCTGAATTAATCCATTTTATCCCTACACTGTGTTATTCCCTCCAATATTCCCTCCTCTTTGTCCTTTATTAAAGTCCAGTTTTTCCCTCGAGTTTGACATCAATCAGGTTTAAAATTGATGCAGAGTTTCAGCCAATGAGGGAGATCCGGGCTCAGCCCCGCCCACTCGGTGCCGCAAGTCCCGCCCCTCACCCACTCACATTGGTTGGAGGACCAACCGCCCGCTCGGTCCTCCAGCCCCTCTCCGCTCTTCCTATTGGTCCGGAGCTCCCGTCAATCACCCGGGCAGTGTGAGCTGAGCATGCGCGGCGGGCGGGGAGTGAGGCCGAGATCGTGTCGGCAACAGGTGAGAGATGGGCGGGGGGAGCGGGTTAATAAACCCCGGGGGAGGGGGCGGGGGCTTCACAAACCCCGAGTGCGGCCCCGGGCCCGAATATCAAACAGTGAACATTCTCCTCTCTCTCTCTACACTCCGGGGGCTCCGGTTTAGATCAGACCCGAAACTCAACACACGGCCCGCGGCCTCCGAGCATGCGCAGTGTCAGCGTCAAACCTCGTGACTCATCGAATCAGGGAGCGTCTGTAAATGAAGGAGAAATGGTGATCGGTCAGGGAGCGTCTGTAAATGAAGGAGAAATGGGGATCGGTCAGGGAGCGTCTGCAAATGCAGGAGAAATGGTGATCTCCATATCTTCAGTCATCCAGGGAGCTCGAGCTTTGGATGCCGTTCCTTTCCTCCTCGTGAGAATCTGTCTACTCTGCACCCAAACCAACTCCTCCTTGTTCAATTATTGTTCTGCCTGCCAATTTTTGATTCCAATCCACCTGGACAAGATCCCTTTTTAACTCACTGGAATTAGTCCTCCTCCAGTTAAGAATTTTCACATTTGACTGTCCCCTGTCCTTTTCCATAACTGTTCTAAACCTAATGAAATTCTGATCACTGCTGCCCCACTGAAACATGCTCCACCTGCCCCACTTCATTCTCGATGTGGAGATGCCGGTGATGGACTGGGGTTGACAATTGTAAACAATTTTACAACACCAAGTTATAGTCCAGCAATTTTATTTTAAATTCACAAGCTTTCGGAGGCTTCCTCCTTCCTCAGGGAAACATTTACCTGAGGAAGGAGGAAGCCTCCGAAAGCTTGTGAATTTAAAATAAAATTGCTGGACTATAACTTGGTGTTGTAAAATTGTTTACCACTTCATTCTCCACACCGAGCGCACTGCTGTACTCACACTCACTCTCTCACACTCATTCTCACACTCCCTCTCTCACACTCTCTCTCACCCTTTCACTCATGGTTTCGGGCCACTGAAAGATGATGCGATGGGTTTGGATTTCAGCACAGGGAGGAGGGAGAGTGTGTGGGATGGGGATTTTCAGCTTTGAGGAATGAGAGAGGAAATAATGTTCCATAGAAAGTAGAGCTATCTGATCTGAATTTCTATCCTGTACTTACAGTGATAACTTTTATAAACTCCTTTTACAGGGGAGGATTTACAGAGGGAAACTCAAACCAAAGATCACGTCAAGATCTGACAGAGTCTCTCGATTCATCAGGACCTGAATATCATCGGCCTTTGAATGTGGAAGGAGAAATGTTTGTCTGTTCTATCTGTGGGAGAAGATTTCAAACATCAGTGTGAGTGGGAAAGCACCGAGACACACACACCCGAGTGAGAGTGTTCCAGTGCACTGACTGTGGAAAGAGCTTTAACCAGTTACACAGCCAGAAAAAACATCACACCGTTCACAGCGGGGAGAAACCGTACACGTGTTCTGTGTGTGGACGAGGCTTCAACTGATCGTCCAACATGGAGAGACACAAGGACACCCGGACCACGGAGAAACCGTGGAAATGTGGGGACTGTGGGAAGGGATTCAATTACCCTTCAGAGCTGGAAACTCATCGACGCCGTCACACTGGGGAGAGGCCGTTCACCTGCTCCGTGTGTGGGAAGGGATTCGCTGAGTCATCCGGCCTCCTGACACACCAGCGAGTTCACACTGGGGAGAGACCTTTTAAATGTTCTGACTGTGAGAAGAGGTTTAACTGCAAAAGGAATCTGCTGGAACACCAACGTACCCACACTGGGGAGAGGCCATTCACCTGCTCCGTGTGTGGGAAGGGATTCGCTCAGTCATCCAACCTGCTGACACACCAGCGAGTTCACACTGATGAGAGACCTTTTAAATGTTCTGACTGTGAGAAGAGCTTTAAAAGCAAAATTGAACTGCTGAAACACCAACGCACTCACACTGGGGAGAGGCCGTTCACCTGCTCCGTGTGTGGGAAGGGATTCACTCGGTCATCACACTTTCTGTCACACCAGCGAGTTCACACTGGGAAGAGGCCGTTCACTTGCTCAGTGTGTGGGAAGGGATTCGCTCATTCATCCACCTTGCTGACACACCAGCGAGTTCACAATGGGGAGAGGCCGTTCTCCTGCTCCATGTGTGGGAAGGGATTCACTCAGTCATCCAACCTGCTGACACACCAGCGAGTTCACACCGATGAGAGACCTTTTAAATGTTCTGACTGTGAGAAGAGCTTTAAAAGCAAAATTGAACTGCTGAAACACCAACGCATTCACACTGGGGAGAGGCCGTTCACCTGCTCCGTGTGTGGGAAGGGATTCACTCAGTCATCACACTTTCTGTCACACCAGCGAGTTCACACTGGGAAGAAGCCGTTCACTTGCTCAGTGTGTGGGAAGGGATTCGCTCATTCATCCACCTTGCTGACACACCAGCGAGTTCACAATGGGGAGAGGCCGTTCTCCTGCTCCATGTGTGGGAAGGGATTTACTCAGTCATCCAACCTGCTGACACACCAGCGAGTTCACACTGATGAGAGACCTTTTAAATGTTCTGACTGTGAGAAGAGCTTTAAAAGCAAAATTGAACTGCTGAAACACCAACGCACTCACACTGGGGAGAGGCCGTTCACCTGCTCAGTGTGTGGGAAGGGATTTGCTTGGTCATCCACCCTGCTGAAACACCAGCGAGTTCACACTGAGTGACCTTTGAATGTTCTGACTGTGGGAAGAGATTTAAAATCAGAAACGAACTGCTGAGACATCGACGCACTCACACTGGGGAGAGACTGTTCACCTGCTCCGTGTGTGGGAAGAGATTCACTCGATCATCCCACCTTCTGAAACATTAACTTGTTCACACTATTGAGTGACCTTTTAATGCAGTGACTGTGAGAAGAGCTTAAAAGCAGAAATGAACTGCTGACACATCAACGCATGCCCATTGGTTGAGAGACTGTTCACCTGCTCCGTGTGTGGGAAGGGATTCACTCAGTCATCACACGTGCTGAGACACCAGCGAGTTCACGAAATGAGCAGGTCCAACGAGCCGGTCTGTAACACAGGCCAATGACTCAGTGCAGCTCGTTACCCAGTCACTGGGCTCCGTTATAGCCTCTCCTGTCAGTAACACACAAAGAGAAATTGTAAATCTGAAACAGAAAGAGATAATGTATAACACTTCATATCAACCACCAGTTTTTCCCTCTTTCCGGCTTTTAAAACAATCTGTTTCACAGTTTGTCAAACCCGAAACAGCCTCTGGGATTTGCTGATTGAGAATTTCAGTGGAAATTGGGACCGTCATTAAGTATCGGAACAAATATCCCCGCTGAGGTTTCGGGATTGTTACTGGTTTATTTATATCAGTGAGTGACCGATTTTAAACGAGGTGAGGGTCTAAACCTCAGGTAAGAGCCTGGGATAGACAAGAGATTCTTCAATGTATCAAGTTAAATTACACTGATTCCACCAACACTGGACATCACATCCCTCAAACATTGTTACCTGTTACTGTATAAAACTGGTGAGGGTGGAAATGGGAAATAACTGAAAAAAACTTCATTGTATCAAAGTTACTTCTGATCATTATTATTATACAAACATTCTAGAGCCTATCCCTTAAAAAGGACCCAATATCAAACCAGTCCCCAGTCCTTGGGCCTGTGCCTATGTTGTGATTTGCACCCGCTTCTGACTGACTTGGTATCAGACGCACTCCCGTCAACAGTAAACGGATGGAGCCGGATCCATAAGAGAAAAATGAGGACCGAGCTCCGCGGTTCTCCCAGAGTGCGGGAGGCGGAGTAACAGCAGCAGACAGAGAGATCTCTCTAAACCAGCCGCTGCCGCCGGAGAGAAGCGAGTCCCGTTCCGAGCCGTGTCTGTCAGGCGCCCGCTGACCCTCTCTTCACTGAAGGGGACCGATTCAGCACCAACACACACACACCCACCATTGGATCATTGAATCACCTTCAACACCTGAATTACATCACCACTTAATCCTCTATACACGAGGAAATACAAACCTTGTCCACGCAACTTGCCCTCATAATGTAACCATTTTAGCCCCGGTATCATTCTGGTCTTTCTGCGCTGCACCTCCTGCAAGGCCAATATATCCTTCCTGAGGTCTGGTGCCCAGGACTGAATGCCGTACTCTAAATGTGGCCTTAACAGAGTTTATAGAATTCTAACATAACTTCCACCCTTTTGAATTCCAGTTCCCTTGAGATAAAGGCCGACATTCCATTAGCCATTTTAATTATTTTTTGCACCTGTTTGCCAACTCGTCATGATTTCCCGAAGTATCTCTGCTCACCCACAGTTCCTGGCTTCTCACCATTTTGAAAATACTCTGATTTATCTTGCTTAGGACCAAAGTGGATGGCCTCACATTTCCCCAGATTGAAACTTTGAACAGTCTGGGGCTCTTTTGTATAGAAAAGAGAAGGCTGAGGGTGACCTGATACAGGACTTTAAGATTATGCAAGGGTTTGATCGGTCAGATGTAGATAAGGTGTTTGTACTTTTGGGAGTGGGGACGTCAAAACTTAGGGCCATGAATATAATAATCATCAATAAATCCAATCTGGCATTCAAGAGAAACATATTTATCCAGAGAGGCGTTAGAATGTGCAGCTCGCTCCCACACGGAGTAGTTAAGGCGAATATCATGGATGCATTTACAGGGAAGCGAGATAAACACATGGAGGAGAAAGGAATATTCAGGTTTGCTCATAGGGTTAGATGAAGAGGGGTTGGAGGAGGCTCGTCTGCAGCATAAACACCGGTATAGTCTCGTTGGGTCGAATTGCCTGTTTCTGTGATGTACATTCTATGTAATTCTATGTAAGCTCCATCTGACACAGTTTTACCAACTCACTGAATCTATCAATTTCCTTTTATAACTTTATGCTCCCATCTACACAACTCACTGTGCACCCAAACTTGGTGTCGTCGACAAACCTGGATATACCGCTCTCTATTCCTTTATCTCCCTCAATTATACAGATCCCTGGGGGACACCACTAATCAAATCCTGTCAATTTGAGTACATACCCATTAACCCTACTCTCTGTCTCCTACCTCCAAACCAACTCCCTCCCCATGTCAATGGGTTGCTATAAATTCCACATGTTCTCATTTCTGTTAACAGTCTCTGATGTTAAACCTTAACGAGTGCCTCTGGAAGTCAATATACACATAACCCCCATAGACACTCCATTATTTACCACGTTAGTTACATCTTCAAAACGTTCAACTAGTTTCGTTAGACTTGACTTACCCTTTACAAATCCATGCTGACTCTCTCTGATCAATTCATGTTTATCCAAGTGCTCAGTCACTCTTCCCTTATAACGGATACGGTTAACTTCCCCACAACAGACGTCAGACGAATCGGTCTATAATTTCCTGCTTTATCTCTCCTACCCTTCATATATAATGGAATGACATTTGAAATTTTTCAATCCATGGAACAATTCCTGAATCAAGAGAGTTTTGAACGATCATGACTAAAGCATGTACAATTTCCTCACCTATTCCCCTTTGTCCCCTGGGATGGTCACCATCAGGTCCTGGAGATTTGTCTATCTTTAGTCCAATTGTTTTCTCCATTACCATTATTTTACTTACACTGAATCCCCTTGATTTATTTTCAGTTTTCCTCGTGTCTCTGGTATATTATCCTCATGCTTTTCTGTGAGTGTCAAAAAAGTCTGCCATTTCCTGATTTTCAATTACAATATCACCACCATCTGCCTTTAAGGGGCCCACATTACTCTTTGTCACCCTTCTTTCTCATAATATACGTGTAAAAACCTTGAAAGTTGTCCTTAATTTCACTCACAAGTTTTTCTCGTTTTCCCTCTTTGCACCTTTTACGTTTTTTTCGTTTCAGCACCACAATAAACAACACTTCACTGTGAAATTTGCTCAATTAGTTCTTCAGTGTCAGAGTGAGAATTGTCCATCCCCAATTTATTTGAAGTAACAAACACAAGCACAAATATTCATTCGTGTATCAAAGCACTGATGGACACAGAAAGATAAACACAGCCTGAAACGCAGTCAGTATCGGGATTCACAGGGAAACGGGCAAGTGAAATAGACAAAGATCAAACAGTCTGAACCCACAACAGAATGTGACGTGTAGCTGATAGATATTAATGAGAGGAGGTGGGAAACAGTACCATGACTTGGCTCCGTGGCTTAGTTGCTTAAAACGCTTGTCCAGTAAACAAGAGATCCTGGGTTCAACTCCCAGCGGTGCCTTTGTTTAATTCATGGTGTTTCGTGAATTTTAGAAGGAAAACACACAGTGCGGTGTTTGTGTTTTGTTCAGGAGCCAATACGGAACTGATCAGGAAGTCTCTTCAAAAATGCCTTTTCATTATACAGTCAGCCCTCTCATAGAATGTGTCCGTGACACGTTCTTCTTTCTGGGCTTGTTGAGGTCGGGGTATAATTCTCGATTCGAGGGTCATACCCTGGAGAAGCCCTAATTTAACCCTAGACTTTTGATCTTGACGTGCGATTCAAACTTTTGCAAAGAGGAAAAATAAATCCCCAAATCGCTCCACCTGAATCTCACGCGGTCTCGGAAGAAATTCAGTTCAAACAATCAGGACTTTAAAGGCACCTCAATGACCTGCACTTTCATTGAACGAGCTTTGCTTACAATTGCATTCGACCTTGAAACCGCTCTGGGCTTTCATCTCACTGAAGCAGAGTGTGGCCGCTTTGTATCTGTGAGCATGTCGGTGACGAGGTTCGCTCTGATATTGGTCGCTTTCAATTTTTAAGATCTCGCCAAGCTCTGGGAAAAGAAACCGCGAATCGAATTGTCCCTGTAAGTGATGAATTGAAGGGATTGGTGCTCCAAGCAGATCTGGAAAATTCACAGTGCGGTCGCTCAGGAATTCCAAATCCACCCTCTCACCACTCAACGATCATATTAACTGAGCAGAGAATAAATGTCACACCCTTTATTTTGGAAAAGCAAAACGGTGGGGATTTTTATCATAGCCCGATGCCTTTCGTGTTGGATCAGATGTTCCCCGTTGCGTTACTTTCATCTTCATCGGAGAACCGGTTCGGGCGTTCCTGTGATAAACAGCGACAATTGCCTGTTAATGTTAAATTTAAGATGCAGTCTGTAAAATGATTAAATTTCATCACATGCAAAGCACAAAAATCTTATTAAAGTTTTGACTGTCTCTCGGTAACCACGTCAGCATCTCCTTCAGTCTGAAATAGAAAGTTATTGGTTGATTAATGGTGATTAAAACAGTCATTCAACTACGAACAAGGTTTAATTAGCTTCATGTAATTATTTATTAAGTTCATAACTCTTGTTAAATTTAATTCTCTCACTGGGAATGGAACCACCCGGTGATGGGAGCACTGAATTTTAACCACCAGTCCATCGGGGAGCTCCCAGGATTGAGCACCAGACACTATGGAACTGATGACATTTATTTTTGTTTCATTCAGCTCTGTGTTTATTCTCAGGCCTCTTATCTCTCCCTTCTTTTCAGCTTCTGACTGCAGATATTCCTCTGGTCAAATATGAATAATATAGAATATCTCACAGCCCTGGTATATTTGCTCCTTCTCTGTACAGTTCTGTAAAAAATCAAACTGTACGCAGATACCGACAGTGTGTCTCCCTCACTCCCCACAGGAGCAGCAGGAGATGACACTTTAAACTGCCAGTTGCTTCAAACGATGCCCGATAGACCTGCGTTGCCTTGGAGTTTTCCCAGGAGCTGCATTGATTCGATGCGTGAATTTTGGAAATGGAAACATGTCCATCAGCAGCTTGTGGGAGTATTTTCCCTCACTTTCCATTCCATGTCCATGCCTACTTGCACTTGGTGCTGTCATTGCCTGAACATCACCTTCTGTCCCGATAGTAGTTCGAACAGAAAATGCCATTTTGTGCGAGCAGCTTGTCTGACACGAAAATGACCTGAATTACAAAGGGGCGAGTGGGAAAGGCCGCGTTGGTCTGCTTGTTCACAGCAAAGAATTTTCAGCGTTTCCTTGTGGTCTAGTGTTTAGGATTCGGAGCTTTCATCACCACGGCAACGGTTCGATTGGTGTCTGTCTCAACATCTGCATATTATCCACTCTACCATAAGTGGACTGGACTCAAATTGCTGATGTTTCACTGTGAGGGTGAAGACACATAAATGTGTGGACATTAGTTACGAATTCATCAGCTGGGTTGCACCTTTGCTTCTCCCCCCGTCTCAGTCTTTCCATCTTTACCCTTCACTGCCGGTGTTCCAGGTTCAATCATCCGTGGCCGTTCAACGAAGCCTGAGAAGTCCATGAGGGAAAAACACAGAGAGTCAGAGACAGAGACAAGGTGGGATCAAAGTATCGGAAGAAATAGGATCAATGTCAAGTTCTGCGAACGGGCAGAATTTAAGATGGAGCTTGGGAGAGATTCCTTCACGTGTCTTGCAATTTTGCAAGAGACCATTGGGCTCCGAATTAAAAGCATGAGCCGCGCTGGAGAGTCTCTCTGAGAGGGAATGCGGTTCGTCAACTCCAGTTCATCGTTATTTGAGCAGTAAACAAACCTTTAAGAAGTAGCGCTGCGAGCAGGATTCGAACGTACGCAGGAAAACCCCAGGGGATTTCGAGTCCAACGCCTTAACCACTCGGCCATCGCAGCTACAAACGTCTGTTATGCACGGCTGTAAATCAGAATGTGTAGGTTTATCACAAGCGATCTGTGATACAATGTTCTCTCCGACAGGTGAAAGGCCCTGATCCCTGGTCTGTGCTGATTCTCTGATAGTTTACTGGGTAAAGGCCCAGATCCCTGGTCTGTGCTGATTCCCTGATAGTTTACTGGGTAAAGGCCCTGATCCCTGGTGTGTGCTTATTCCCTGATAGTTTAGTGGGATTCATTCTGTATCTCTCAGTCTCTGGTACTGTGTGTGAGTGTGGGATTCATTCTGTATCTGTCACCAGTCTCTGGTACAGTGTGTGAGTGTGGGATTCATTCTGTATCTGTCACTCACTGATACTGTGTGTGAACTTGGGATTGATTCTCTATCTTGTCAGCAGTGTGTGTGAGAGTTTGTGATTCATTCTTTATATGCAGTCTCTCATACTGTGTGTTAGTGTGGGATTCTTTCAGTATCTGTCAGTCTCTGGTCCTCCATGTGAGTGTGGGACTCATTCTGTATATACAGTCCCCAGTACTGTATGTGGGAGTTGAATTCATCCTCAATGTGCAGTTACTCATACTGCATGTTAATGTGGGATTCATACTGTACCTATCATTCCCTGGTACTTGATGAGAGTGTGGGATTAACTCTGTGTCTGTCAGTCTCTCGTACTGTATGTGAGTTTGGGATTCCTTCTGTATCTGTGAGTGTTGGATTCATTCTGTGTCTGTGTGTCTCTGGTACTGTACCTGAATGTGAGTTTCATTCTGTATCTGTACGTAATTATTCTCTCAGATTACATTATTGCGTTCAATACTTCAGCTTTAATATCTTAATGTTTGAAGAGTTTTACTCCTTATTTAATTTGTAAATATGGACGAACTTTAGGATTTAATGTTGGAGGTTTTAATCAGATAATTTGTGTGCTTTTTGGTATTAAATCTGTATCTCTGTGAGTACTATTGTGGATGATAATGAATCTTTCAAACGGATACGGTGACATTTTTGAATTGGTTTGTAATGTGTAGATCAGTCTGTAGAAATGGAATTGATACTGTATCTTTCAGTCTAATATTGTATGAGATTTTTGGACTGGTATATAATGTGTATCTCAGTCTGCACTAATAGAATTGATACTCGATCTTTAAATTTAATTCTGCGAGTGCATTCTGAACAGGTATCTAATTTGTTTCTCAGGTTTACTATCTTTCAGTATTTCTCAATCGATACTGTACGTGAGGTTTGGATTTGTTTGCAATTTGTAGCAAATGGTACACTTTTCGAATGGATATTTCATGTATTAAAGTCATGTGTGAGAGAGTTCTGGGATAGTATTCAATTGGAATCTCGGGTACATTATTGGGATTCATTCTGTCCCTTTCAATCGGGTACCATGTGTGATTTCTCTCTGGTATTTAATTCGTAGCTATGTTGCCCTATTGTGAGATTGACACAGTGCCTTTCAATCTGAGAGTGTGATTTTGGACTGGGATTTTTGTATCTACCTGTCAGCGGGACAGAGTTCGGGGCAAATGGAACAGAGTCTGCCTCACCCGCTCTGTTTGAATGTTGGATTGAAATTGTGTCTCTGGAACTTGGGATCAGTGTGGGACTGACTACTTCTACTGTCTGAGACTGTGGAACTGATGACCTGTCTGTGTCTCTGTGCTCTGTGGGTGATAATGTACCTCCTGTGTGTGAGAAGGAGCTGGCTGCACTCCTCCTTGTGCCTCGGGTGGAGGAAACATCACATTCATTCTGGATCATTCAAGGATTCGCCTGTGGAAAGAAAATGATCTCTTATAACTCAAGAAACGGTTTAATATCTCTGCTAATGATCATTTTGAATATCCACAAATGAAAACCAGTGATACAAACAGTGTCAGTGTCTGACTCCACTGCAGCACTCAGCTTCTGCACACCAGGTGTGTTGGGCTGTTTTACAACAATTTAGTGACATCCAGACACAACCCAACCCCTGCACTGATCCATGAATGGGACTACCCGATGGGGCAGGGACCTTTGTACAGGTCAGGTTTCTAATCCCCTCTCCCATGGGACTAACCGTTCAACCGAAACCAAACAGCCGCTGTTTAAATTGTGTCCTTCACACTTCTCACCTGGTGCCTGCAATAGATGCTCTTTGTATAACTCCCCACATCCTTACTGTCCGGCTCTGTTTCCACTCTTCACTGTCCAATAACAATAAACAGGGTGAGACTGGAACTAAACCAGGACCATTCACTCCTGGTTTGGGGAGAGAAAGCAGCAATGGTTTTAATAGCAGGTTCTTCCCATTCTCTCTCCCTTCCCCTGGACACACCCTGTCCACACCCAGCCCGAGAATGACCTCTCCCTTCCCCCCCTCTCACTCCATGTTCCGGGACCAGTTCCTGATCCACTCCGCCTCTTACAAACAGCCCCCGGACTCCCCCTGCCCTTCCCCCGGACTCAATGCCGATCTCTGAGCCCATCTGCGGACACGGTCCCGGAGCGATGAGCTGCTGTAACGAGGCTGCTCTTTGCTCCCTTCCCCCGGGGGCCGTGATCTCTCCATTCCCGCCTGTCTGAGCAAAGGAAGCGGGTCTGGGGGAAAGGTCAGAGGGAATGGGCTCCACAGGCAGTGCAGGAACAGGCACCAGAATGGGAAACAGATGGGATTCCACCAGTGCCTAACGCTGGAATCCAGACTGACTTTACAATCTCCAACTATTAAACTCGAGGTTTCCATCCCTGCTGTTTCTCTCGGGCTCTTTTGATGGGAAAGAGTCTTTCAGAGATAAAGTGAGCGGCTGTGGAATGAGCCAATGGGTTCTGTTCATTCTTGGCTCCCTTACTGATAAAGTAACGTTTGACTCCGAAACTGGAGGGAGGATTCCTCAAACCAATCCTGGAGAAACGGGGGAGGAAAGTGGGAGTCGGTGTATTTGCTGGGACCGTGTAGGATTAATATCAGGCAGCAACAGTCCCAGTTTATTTCAATCGGAGTGAAACTCTCGGTCACTGAGAGTAATAGAGCGGCCCTGAGAGGGTTAAATGTGTGACACTGTCCCTGAGAGTGGGATTAATAATGTGTCTGTCTCTGAAATAATATCAGTGAGAGATGAGACTGCATATTCTGTCACTCCACCTTGGAATAGCAATTGGAATGGAATATTTTCCAATTTGTTACTGGGTGAAAACGGGACATTACAGGTCAGTTTCTCTCTCTCTTTTGTACAGATTATGAAGGTGGGATACTGTTACTGAGAGTGATACAGAGACACTGATAGGAAGTGTAATTCTGATACTATACCTGTCTGTTTTTATCTCTCTCTAGCGCTGTACATGAAGGTGGAATATTGTTACTGTGAAACGGACATACTGATGGGAAGTGTGAGACTGATACTGTGTTTGTTTGTCTGTGTGTCTCTCTCTGTCTGTCTTTCTCTCTCCCTAGTGCTGTACAAGGAGGCGGGATACTGTTCACTGAGCGTAATATAGACACACTGATAGAAAGGGAAAGATTGATTCTGTGTCTGTGATTTTATCTCTCCCAAGCTCCATCATAAATTCTGCTCACTTGATATTTAGGTTATTTTTTCTATACTTTTATCTCTATGTCTCTGTCTCTCTCTGTGTTTTCCCCTGATGGACTCCTCCGGCTTCCTTGAACGGCTCAGGCTGATCGAACCAGCGACAGCAGCAGAGAAGGGTAAAGATAGAAAGACTGAGACGGTAGGAAAAGTAAAGGACCAATCCAGAAGATGAATTCGTAACTAATGTCTACACATTCATGACTCTTCGTCCTCACAGTGAAAACATCAGTAATTTTATCCCAGTATAAGAAAGTCTTGAATTTATAAAGCGCTTTTCACGACCACAAGACGTCTGAAGTGTAGTCACTGTGATACTTGTGGTAGAGTGGATAATCTGCGGATGACGAGACAGACAACAATGTAGCTTTAGAGCAATTAATTCTGCAAAGTCTCACTTGATAATACAAGTCGCACGTAAATAAACGAATGTGGTAAAGAGAGGCTAATATTGTTGATATGAAATATTTAGAATAGAACTGGACATTCCTCTACATCGGAATAGAAAACGTGATTGGATGGACAGAATGATGGCCGATCGGCTGTGGGTGGCACCCCTTTATTATTAGTGGCTTGTTGATCTTGGGGTATGATTCTCGACTTGGGTATTTGCTGATTGACATGTGAGAGAACGCGAACGAGCCCTGCGGTGTTACCATTTTTAGTGTAAAATCACTAATTGGCTTCTCACGTCTTGTCAGCGGTGTAGTCGGCAGGATTGACTTAATTTCAGTGCATGCAGGACAGAATGCAGAGGTTCTGACCACAACACACATGGAGAAAGGAAAATGTCTCACGATGGTGTTCAGATTGAAGCTGAATGTAAATGTATCCCAATTCACGTGACCTCATGAATGGAGAATGAAAATGCTGCTCCATTGGGCGGTAAAGGAACGCAAACATCCCGCTTGGCAGGCGAGAATTTACCCCAGAAACAGCAATGCCCGCACAGGTGTTGGCTGCATGAGTCCAGCTGGAAACCCGTCTGCAAGAACATACAGTCTCATAGATCTCCTGTGATAACCTTCCGCATTCTGATTTATCGCTTGCAGCTGCGATGACCCAATGATTAAGGCGTTGGACTCGCAAAGTGATTTTCCCACCCAGCCTCGACGCAACACATGTGGAGAAAGGAAAATATTTCAGAACGGTGAGCAGATTGAAGCTGAGTGCAAATAGATCCCAATTCACACGATCTTATGAATGGAGAATGATAATAATCCTGAATTGAGCGGGAATCGAAGCCCGACCTCACTACGTTGCAGACGAGGATTCACTCACTGAAACAGCAATGCCCGCACGTTATCAAGCTCCAAGTGTCGAGTTGGAAACCTGTCGGAGAGAACATTGTATCACAGATCGCTTGTGATAAACCTACGCATTGTGATTTACAGCCGTGCAGCATAAATAACTGTGGCTGCGATGGCCGAGTGGTTAAGGCGTTGGACTTAGAATTCGAATGGGATTTTCCTGCATAGGTTCGAATCCTGCTTACAGCACTATTGCTAAAAGTTATGTTCACTGCTCAAATAAATGTGAACTGGAGTTGACGAACCGCATTCCCTCTCTCAGAGAGACTCTCCAGCGCGGCTCATGCTTTTAATTCGGAGCCCAATGGTCTCTTGCAAAATTGCAAGACACGTGAAGGAATCTCTCCCAAGCTCCATCTTAAATTCTGCCCGTTCGCAGAACTTGACATTGATCCTATTTCTTCCTATACTTTGATCCCACCTTGTCTCTGTCTCTGACTCTCTGTGTTTTTCCCTCATGGACTTCTCAGGCTTCGTTGAACGGCCACGGATGATCGAACCTGGAACACCGGCAGTGAAGGGTAAAGATGGAAAGACTGAGACGGGGGGAGAAGCAAAGGTGCAACCCAGCTGATGAATTCGTAACTAATGTCCACACATTTATGTCTCTTCACCCTCACAGTGAAAAATCAGCAATTTGAGTCCAGTCCACTTATGGTAGAGTGGATAATATGCAGATGTTGAGACAGACACCAATCGAACCGTTGCCGTGGTGATGAAAGCTCCGAATCCTAAACACTGAACCACAAGGAAACGCTGAAAATTCTTTGCTGTGAACAAGCAGACCAACGCGGCCTTTCCCACTTGCCCCTTTGTAATTCAGGTCATTTTCGTGTCAGACAAGCTGCTTGCACAAAATGGCATTTTCTGTTCGAACGACTATCGGGACAGAAGGTGATGTTCAGGCAATGACAGCACCAAGTGCAAGTAGGCATGGACATGGAATGGAAAGTGAGGGAAAATACTCCCACAAGCTGCTGATGGACATGTTTCCATTTCCAAAATTCACGCACCGAATCAATGCAGCTCCTGGGAAAACTCCAAGGCAACGCAGGTCTATCGGGCATCGTTTGAAGCAACTGGCAGTTTAAAGTGTCATCTCCTGCTGCTCCTGTGGGGAGTGAGGGAGACACACTGTCGGTATCTACGTAGTTTGATTTTGTACAGAACTGTACAGAGAAAGAGCAAATATAGCGGGGCTGTGAGATATTCTATATTATTCATATTTGACCAGAGGAATATCCGCAGTCAGAAGCTGAAAAGAAGGGAGAGATAAGAGGCCTGAGAATAAACACAGAGCTGAATGAATCACGGAAGAGTGAAAGAAAAATAAATGTCATCAGTTCCACTTTGTCCGGTGCTCAATCCTGGGAGCTCCCCGATGGACTGGTGGTTAAAATTCAGTGCTCCCATCACCGCGTGGTTCCATTCCCAGTCAGAGAATTAAATTTAACAAGAGTTATGAACTTAATAAATAATTACATGAAGCTAATTAAACCCTGTTCGTAGTTGAATGACTGTTTTAATCACCATTAATCAACCAATAACGTTCTGTTTCAGACTGAAGGAGATGCTGACGTGGTTACCGAGAGACAGACAAAACTTTAATAAGATTTTTGTGCTTTGCATGTGATGAAATTTAATAATTTTACAGACTGCATCTTAAATTTAACATTAACAGGCAATTGTCGCCGTTTATCACAGGAACGCCCGAACCGGTTCTCCGATGAAGATGAAAGTAACGCAACGGGGAACATCTGATACAACACGAAAGGCATCGGGCTATGATAAAAATCCCCACCGCTTTGCTTTTCCAAAATAAAGGGTGTGACATTTATTCTCTGCTCAGTTAATATGATCGCCGAGTGGCGAGAGGGTGGATTTGGAATTCCTGAGCGACCGCACTGTGAATTTTCCAGATCTGCTTGGAGCACCAATCCCTTCAATTCATCACTTACAGGGACAATTCGATTCTCGGTTTCTTTTCCCAGAGCTTGGCAAGATCTTAAAAATTGAAAGCGACCAATATCAGAGCGAACCTCGTCACCGACATGCTCACAGATACAGAGCGGCCACACTCTGCTTCAGTGAGATGAAAGCCCAGAGCGGTTTCAAGGTCGAATGCAATTGTAAGCAAAGCTCGTTCAATGAAAGTGCAGGTCATTGAGGTGCCTTTAAAGTCCTGATTGTTTGAACTGAACTTCTTCCGAGACCGCGTGAGATTCAGGTGGAGCGATTTGTGGATTTATTTTTCCTCTTTGCAAAGTTTGAACCGCACGTCAAGATCAAAAGTCTAGGGTTAAATTAGGGCTTCTCCAGGGTATGAACCTCGAATCGAGAATTATCCCCCGACCTCAACGAGCCCAGAAACAAGAACGTGTCACGGACACATTCTATGAGAGGGCTGACTGTACAATGAAAAGGCATTTTTGAAGAGACTTCCTGATCAGTTCCGTGTTGGCTCCTGCACAAAACACAAACACCACACTGCGTTTTTCATTCTAAAATTCACTGAACACCATGAATGACACAAAGGCACCGCTGGGAGTTTGAACCGAGGATCTCTTGTTGACTGGCCAAGCGCTTTAACCAACTAAGCCACGGAGCCAAGTCATGGTACTGTTTCCCACCTCCTCTCATTAATATCTATCAGCTACACGTCACATTCTGTTGGTGATTCAGACTGTTTTATATTTGTCTCTTTCGCTTGCCAGTTTCCCTGTGAATCCCGATACTGACTGCGTTTCAGGCTGTGTTTATCTTTCTGTGTCCATCAGTGCTTTGATACACGGATGAATATTTGTGCTTGTGTTTGTTACTTTAAATAAATTAGGGATGGACAATTCTCGCTCTGACACTGAAGAACTAATTTAGCAAATTTCACAGCGAAGTGTTGTTTATTGTGGTGCTGAAACGAAAAAAAATTGTAAAAGGTGCAAAAAGGGAAAACGAGAAAAACTTGAGAGTGAAATTAAGGACAACTTTCAAGGTTTTTACACGTATATTAAGAGAAAGAAGGGTGACGAAGAGTAATGTGGGCCCTTAAAGACGGATAGGGGTGATATTGTAATTAAAATTCAAGAAATGGCAGACTTGCTAAATACTCACAGAAAATCATGAGGATAATGTACCAGAGGCACGAGGAAAACTGAAAATAAATCAAGGGGATTCAGTGTAAGTAAAATAATGGTATTGGAGAAAATAATTAGATTAAGATAAACAAATCTCCAGGACCTGATGTTTACCATCCCAGGGGACTAAGGGGAATAGGTGAGGAAATTGTACATGCTTTAGTCATGATCGTTCAAAACTCTCTTGATTCAGGAATTGTTCCATGGATTGAAAAAATTGCCAATGTCATTCCGTTTTATACGAAGGGTAGGAGAGATAAAGCAGGAAATTATAGACCTATTAGTCTGACGTCTGTTGTGGGGAAGTTACCAGTATCCATTATTAGGGAAAGAATGACTGAGCACTTGGATAATCCTGAATTGATCAGAGAGAGCCAGCATGGATTTGTAAAGTGTTAGTCAAGTCTAACGAAACTAGTTGACCTTTTTGAAGATGTAACTAATGTGGTAAATAATGGAGTGTCTATGGGGGTTCTGTGTATATTGACTTCCAGAGGCATTCGATAAGGTTTAACATCAGAGACTGTTAACAGAAATGAGAACATGTGGAATTCAAAGCAACCGATTGACATGGGGAGGGAGTTGGTTTGGAGTTGGGGACAGAGAGTAGGGTTAATAGGTATGTACTCAAATTGACAGGATTTGATTAGTGGTGTCCCCCAGGGATCTGCATAAATGAGGCAGATAAAGGAACAGAGAGCGGAAAATCCAGGTTTGTCGACGACACCAAGTTTGGCGCAGTGAGTAGTGCAGATGGGAGCATAAAGTTATAAAAGGAAATTGATAGATTCAGTGAGTTGGTAAAACTGTGTCAGATGGAGCTGACAGAGAATTACATAGAATGTACATCACAGAAACAGGCAATTCGGCCCAACTAGACTATACCAGTGTTTATGCTGCAGACGAGCCTCCTCCAACCCCTCTTCATCTAACCCGATGAGCAAACCTGAATATTCCTTTCTCCTCCATGTGTTTATCTCGCTTCACCGTGAATGCATCCATGCGATTCGCCTTAACTACTCCTTGTGGGAGCGAGCTGCACATTCTAACGACCCTCTGGATAAATATGTTTCTCTTGAATGCCAGATTGGATTTATTGATGACTATTATATTCATGGCCCTAAGTTTTGACGTCCCCACTCCCAAAAGTACAAACACCTTATCGACATCTGACCTATCAAACCCTTGCATAATCTTAAAGTCCTGTATCAGGTCACCCTCAGCCTTCTCTTTTCCATACAAAAGAGCCCCAGACTGTTCAAAGTTTCAATCTGGGGAAGTGTGAGGCCATCCACTTTGGCCCGAAGCAAGATAAATCAGAGTATTTTCAAAATGGTGAGAAGCCAGGAACTGTGGGTGAGCAGAGATACTTCGGGAAATCAGGAAGAGTTGGCAGACAGGTGCAAAAAATAATTAAAATGGCTAATGGAATGTCGGCCTTTATCTCAAGGGAACTGGAATTCAAAAGGGTGGAATTTATGTTACAATTCTATAAACTCTGTTGAGGCCACATTTAGAGTACGGCATTCAGTCCTGGGCACCAGACCTCAGGAAGGATATATTGGCCTTGCAGGAGGTGCAGCGCAGAAAGACCAGAATGATACCGGGGCTAAAATGGTTACATTATGAGGACAGGTTGCGTGGACAAGATTTGTATTTCCTCGTGTATAGAGGATTAAGTGGTGATGTAATTCAGGTGTTGAAGGTGATTCAATGATCCAATGGTGGGTGTGTGAGTTGGTGCTGAATCGGTCCCCTTCAGTGAAGAGAGGGTCAGCGGGCGCCTGACAGACACGGCTCGGAACGGGACTCGCTTCTCTCCGGCGGCAGCGGCTGGTTTAGAGAGATCTCCCTGTCTGCTGCTGTTACTCCGCCTCCCGCACTCTGGGAGAACCGCGGAGCTCGGTCCTCATTTTTCTCTTATGGATCCGGCTCCATCCGTTTACTGTTGACGGGAGTGCGTCTGATACCAAGTCAGTCAGAAGCGGGTGCAAATCACAACATAGGCACAGGCCCAAGGACTGGGGACTGGTTTGATATTGGGTCCTTTTTAAGGGACCGGCTGTAGAATGTTTGTATAATAATAATGATCAGAATTAACTTTGATACAATGAAGTTTTCTTCAGTTATTTCCCATTTCCACCCTCACCAGTTTTATACAGTAACAGGTAACAATGTTTGAGGGATGTGATGTCGTGTTGGTGGAATCAGTGTAATTTAACTTAATACATTGAAGAATCTCTTGTCTATCCCAGGCTCTTACCTTAGGTTTAGACCCTCACCTGGTTTAAAATTGGTCACTCACTGATATAAATAAACCAGTAACAATCCCGAAACCTCAGCGGGGATATTTGTTCCGATACTTAATGACGGTCCCAATTTCCACTGAAATTCTCAATCAGCAAATCCCAGAGGCTGTTTCGGGTTTGACAAACTGTGAAACAGATTGTTTTAAAAGCCGGAAAGAGGAAAAAACTGGTGGTTGATATGAAGTGTTATACATTATCTCTTTCTGTTTCAGATTTACAATTTCTCTTTGTGTGTTACTGACAGGAGAGGCTATAATGGAGCCCAGTGACTGGGTCACGAGCTGCACTGAGTCATTGGCCTGTGTTACAGACCGGCTCGTTGGACCTGTTCATTTCGTGAACTCGCTGGTGTCTCAGCACGTGTGATGACGGAGTGAATCCCTTCCCACACACGGAGCAGGTGAACAGTCTCTCAACCAATGGGCATGCGTTGATGTGTCAGCAGTTCATTTCTGCTTTTAAAGCTCTTCTCACAGTCACTGCATGAAAAGGTCACTCAATAGTGTGAACAAGTTAATGTTTCAGAAGGTGGGATGATCGAGTGAATCTCTTCCCACACACGGAGCAGGTGAACAGTCTCTCCCCAGTGTGAGTGCGTCGATGTCTCAGCAGTTCGTTTCTGATTTTAAATCTCTTCCCACAGTCAGAACATTTAAAGGTCTCTCAGTGTGAACTCGCTGGTGTTGCAGCAGGTTGGATGCCCAAGTGAATCCCTTCCCACACACTGAGCAGGTGAACGGCCTCTCCCCAGTGTGAGTGCGTTGGTGTGTCAGCAGATTAAATTTGCTTTTAAACCTCTTCTCACAGTCAGAACATTTAAAAGGTCTCTCATCGGAGTGAACTCGCTGGTGTCTCTGCAGGTGGGATGACCGAGTGAATCTCTTCCCACACAAGGTGCAAGTGAACGGCCTCTCCCCAGTGTGAACTCGCTGGTGTTTCAGCAGGGTGGATGACCCAGCGAATCCCTTCCCATACACTGAGCAGGAGAACGGCCTCTCCCCAGTGTGAGTGCGTTGGTGTGTCAGCAGATTAAATTTGCTTTTAAACCTCTTCTCACAGTCAGAACATTTAAAAGGTCTCTCATCGGAGTGAACTCGCTGGTGTCTCTGCAGGTGGGATGACCGAGTGAATCTCTTCCCACACAAGGTGCAAGTGAACGGCCTCTCCCCAGTGTGAACTCGCTGGTGTTTCAGCAGGGTGGATGACCCAGCGAATCCCTTCCCATACACTGAGCAGGAGAACGGCCTCTCCCCAGTGTGGGTGCGTTGGTGTGTCAGCAGATTAAATTTGCTTTTAAACCTCTTCTCACAGTCAGAACATTTAAAAGGTCTCTCATCAGAGTGAACTCGCTGGTGTCTCAGCAGGGTGGATGACTGAGGGAATCTCTTCCCACACACGGTGCAGATGAACGGCCTCTCCCCAGTGTGAACTCGCTGGTGTCTCAGCAGGATAAAAGACTGAGTGAATCTCTTCCCACACACGGTGCAGATGAACGGCCTCTCCCCAGTGTGAACTTGCTGGTGTGTCAGGAGGTGAGATGACCGAGTGAATCTCTTCCCACACACGGAGCAGCTGAACGGTCTCTCCCCAGTGTGAACTCGCTGGTGTGTCAGCAGGTTGGACGACTGAGTGAATCTCTTCCCACACACGGTGCAGATGAACGGCCTCTCCGCAGTGTGAGTGCGTTGGTGTATCAGCAGATTACTTTTGCTTTTAAACCTCTTCTCACAGTCAGAACATTTAAAAGGTCTCTCATCAGAGTGAACTCGCTGGTGTGTCAGGAAGAGGGATGACCGAGTGTATCCCTTCCCACACACGGAGCAGGTGAACGGCCTCTCCCCAGTGTGAACTCGCTGGTGTGTCAGGAGGAGGGATGACAGAGTGAATCCCTTCCCACACACGGAGCAGGTGAACGGCCGCTCCCCAGTGTGAACTCGCTGGTGTGTCAGGAGGAGGGATGACTGAGTGAATCCCTTCCCACACACGGAGCAGGTGAACGGCCTCTCCCCAGTGTGAACTCGCTGGTGTGTCAGGAGGAGGGATGACTGAGTGTATCCCTTCCCACACTCGGAGCAGGTGAACGGCCTCTTCCCAGTGTGGGTACATTGGTGTGCCAGCAGATTCCTTTTGCATTTAAACCTTTTCTCACAGTCAGAACATTTAAAAGGTCTCTCCCCAGTGTGAACTCGCTGGTGTGTCTGGAGGCTGGATGAAATAGTGAATCCCTTCCCACACACGGAGCAGGTGAACGGCCTCTCCCCGGTGTGACAGTGTCGATGAATTTCCAGCTGGGACGGGTAATTGAATCCCTTCCCACAGTCCCCACATTTCCACGGTTTCTCCATGGTCTGGGTGTCCTTGTGTCTCTCCAGGTTGGACGATCAGTTGAAACCTCGTCCACACACAGAACACGTGTACGGTTTCTCCCCGCTGTGAACGGTGCGATCTTTTTTCTGGCTGTGTAACTGGTTAAAGCTCTTTCCACAGTCAGTGCACTGGAACACTCTCACTCGGGTGTGTGTGTCTCGGTGCTTTCCCACTCACACTGATGTTTGAAATCTTCTCCCACAGACAGAACAGACAAACATTTCTCCTTCCACATTCAAAGGCCGATGATATTCAGGTCCTGATGAATCGAGTGACTCTGTCAGATCTTGACGTGATCTTTGGTTTGAGTTTCCCTCTGCAAATCCTCCCCTGTAAAAGGAGTTTATAAAAGTTATCACTGTAACTACAGGATAGAAATTCAGATCAGATAACTTTACTTTCTATGGAACATTATTTCCTCTCTCATTCCTCAAAGCTGTAAATCCCCTGTCCCACACACTCTCCCTCCTCCCTGTGCTGAAATCCAAACCCATCGCATCATCTTTCAGTGGGCCGAAACCGTGAGTGAAAGAGTGTGAGAGAGTGTGAGTGTGAGAGAGTGTGAGTACAGCAGTGGGCTGGGTGTGGAGAATGAAGTGGGGCAGGTGGAGCATGTTTCAGTGGGGCAGCAGTGATCATAATCTCATTTGGTTTAGAACAGTTATGGAAAAGGACAGGGGACAGTCAAATGTGAACTTTCTTAACTGGAGGAGGGCTAATTTCAGTGAGTTAAAAAGGGATCTTGTCCAGGTGGATTGGAATCAAAAATTGGCAGGCAGAACAGTAATTGAACAGTGGGAGGCCTTCAAGGAGGAGTTGGTTTGGGTACAGAGTCGACAGATTCCCACGAGGAGGAAAGGAACAGCATCCAAAGCGAGAGCTCCCTGGATGACTGAAGGTATCGAGATCACCATTTCTCCATCATTTACAGACGCTCCCTGACCGATCGCCATTTCTCCTTCATTTACAGACGATCCCTGACCGATCGCCATTTCTCCTTCATTTACAGACGCTCCCTGACCGATCCCCATTTCCCCTTCATTTGCAGACGCTCCCTGACCGATCCCCATTTCCCCTTCATTTGCAGACGCTCCTTGACCGATCACCATTTCTCCTTCATTTACAGACGCTCCCTGACCGATCACCATTTCCCCTTCATTTACAGACGCTCCCTGACCGATCACCATTTCCCCTTCATTGACAGACGCTCCCTGACCGATCACCATTGCTCCTTCATTTACAGACGCTCCCTGACCGATCCCCATTTCCCCTTCATTTCCCGGCGGGTAGTGAGGGGGGGATAATGTTCACTGTTTTATATTCGGGTCTGGGGCCGCACTCGGGGTTTGTAAAGCCTGAGCCTGGGCCTGAGCCCGGACCCGGGCCCCGGGGTTTATTGAGCCTCTTGCACCGATCCTCTGACCTACACCGAACGCGCTCCTCCCGCAGCCTCGACTGGCCGCGCATGCTCAGGACACACTGCCCGGAAATGAGTGAATACTGCGCCTGCGCGCTGGGCTCCACTGATTCAGATAGGGCACAATCTGAACCGCGCTGCATGCTGGGTGATGCAGCCGCCATTGATGATCTTAATAACAGGCCGAAAAAAAGACATTGGAAGCAGATAATTCAAGTGTTTAATTTATAATATAAATAATTCAATCGTTTAATTCATTTCATAAATATTCCTTCGTTTAATTTATTATATAAAGAATTCAATATTTAGTTGAATTATTTAGATAATAAATTAAACACTTGAATGATTTATATAATAAATTAATTCGAGACTTCTTTATATAATAAAGTAAACAATTTATTAAGTGTAATGAATTAAACCTTTGAATTATTTATATAATCAATTAAACAATTCAATATGAATATAATTAATTAAACAATTGATTATTTATACAATAAATAACGTTTTGAAATTCTTCATACAATAAATTAAATAATAGATTATTAATATGATTAAATAAACACTTGAATCTTTGTATGATAAGTTAAACCTGTTAATTAATTATATAATTTAAACACTTGACCTCTTTATATAATAATTTTAACACTTGGATTATTTATATAATAAACTAAACATGAATTATTTATATAATGAATTAAACAATTGTTTCTTCATAGAATAAATTTAACACTTGAATTATTTATATAATAAATTAAACAATTGAATTATTTAGAGAATCAAATAATCAGTTCAATCATTTATATAATAAATTAAACAATTGTTTTTTTATATAATAAATTAGACATGCATTATTATATAATAAACTAAACACTTGATTTCTTTAAGTAATAAATTAAGCAATAAAGTTAGATAATAAATTAAACACTTGTTTATTTTTAAAATAATTTCATCAATTGAATTATTTAGATGCTTAATTTATGATGAAAATAATTCATTAGTTTAATTTAACAACTGAAGTCGTTATGTAAGAAATTAAACAATTGATTATTTATATAACAAATTAAACTATTGAATTATTTAGATAATAAATGAAACAGTTGAATTATTTATTCAATAAATTAAACAAATGAACTATTTATGTAATAAATTATACACTTGAATGCTTCATATAATAAATTAAACACTTGTTTATTTGTATAATAAATTCACAAATTGAATTATTTATACAATAAATTAAACGGAGCTATTTATATATTAAACTATACACTTGAATTATTATATAATTAAACTACTGAATTATTTATCAAATATATTAATCAATTTAATTATTCATATAATAAATTAAACAATTCAATAATTTACATAAAAAATTAAACACTTCAATTATTTATAATATATTAAACAATTGAATGATTTATATAATAAATTTAGCTATTGAATTTTTTATACAATAAATTAAACTCTTGGTTATTTATATAATAAATTAATCAATCGAATAATTTAAACTATTGAATTCTCTTTAGAATAAATGAAACATTTGAAGTATTCATATAATAAATTAAACACTTGAAAACAATTTAATTATTGATATAATAAAATAAGCAATTCATTATTTATTTAATGAATTAAACTATTGAGTTATTTATATTACATTTTAAACTTTTCAATTATTTATATAATAAATGAAGCCAGCTTGGACAAAATGGAGGTAAGCGCGGAGTCCGTCTTGGACAAAATGGCGGCCGGCGCTGCCACCATCTTGGAAAAAATGGCAACAAGCACGGCCGCCATCTTGGAAAACATGGCGGCAGGCGCGGCCACCATCTTGGGCAAAATGGCGGCAAGCGCGGCCACAATCTTGGAAAAAATGGCCGCCGCCGCCATCTTGTCACATGGCGGCAAGAGGCCGACAGAGTGTCCCCAGTGATCCCGCAGTGACCCCAGAATGTCCCAGTGACCCCAGAGTGATGCCGGGGTCCCAGAGTGCACCCAGTCAGCCCAGAGTGAGGCCAGGGTGCAGCCGGGGATCCCAGAGCGATGCCAGAGCGTCGGCCTTTGCGTTTGGGCCACCACAACAACCACCACCACAACTGTACTGTACGTGTACAGCACACGGTGGGTAAAAGGGAACGATTCACTCCTGTCTGGTACTGTACGGCCCGTGTGTGTCTCAGTGTCAGCTCCTGTACATGTACAGTACACAGTGGGTAAAAGGGAACGATTCACTGAGAGATTGCAATGTTGAGTGTAACGGTTATTTGAGGGGTTCAGTCCCTAAATGGGCTGTGTTTTGACAGACACTTTTTACAGTAAGGAGTTGAGTTTAGTTTAGGGAGGTGGGTACAATCCGTGTCTGGGACTCACTGGCCCTGTGAATATTGAATTTTGCTCACAATATGGTGTGTTTGGATTAATGGGGGACCAGGTTTAACTGCACTGGGCTGGATTGTTTTATAAATCTCTCATTGACTGGGTCCTTCAGACCAGGATGGGAGCTGCTTCTCTCTCTCTCTCTCTCTGTAAACACCCTGAGGCAGTGAAACACTCTCTGACAAACTGTTCACAGGAACCAACCCATCAGACATGGGGAATAGACAAATACCTGGGACTGGAAATGAGCCTCCCACCAACAGAGCAGAGAGAAGGAGGAAATCATCACACCAAGATCTGGATCGGTTTTGTCTTTGGAGCAGGTTCTGGTTAATTTTACTGCTTTAAAGTTATGTTATGGGACCAGTGAGACTGAGACACAAACACACACTGTACAGTCAGGAGACACGTGTCCCTTGCACAGACATTGGGTTTGAATTGAGCTGAGCTGTGCCACAAATGAATATGGGATTAAAATCTCAAATTCCAATCAGTTTGCTCCCGAGCTTCCCCATGTGTCTGTGTGGTTCCATTACAATACAATTTCACATGGGGGCCCAAAATGGCTTCGGAATTAACACTATTTCTTTCTGAGTTGTCAGTGACCTTTTCAAAAATTAAACTTCAAACTAAGAAAACATTTGGAGGCTGTTTTTACATTTCGGCTCTCTGCGTGCTGCAGGACGCTCCCTGAAAGTGCTTTTAATTTCAATTCAGACCCGAGATATGTCACATTGTCAGCCTCTGAATAATAGTTTGATCCACTTTGTGTTATTTCTGAAAAGTTGCACTTGCAATGAACGAAGGGAGGAATTTGGGTTCGAACAGATGGTGATATTCTGTTGGACGGTCGGTACTGAGGGAGCGCTGCACTGTCAGACGGTCAGTGTGTGTCTCAGTATCAGCTCCTGTACAATGTCCCAGTGATCGTCCAGTGTCCCCAGAATGTCCCAGTGATCGTCCAGTGTCCCCAGAATGTCCCAGTGATCCCCCAGTGTCCCCAGAATGTCCCAGTGATCCCCCAGAGTAACCAGACATTACTCACGTGGCCCCCATCGGGTCCAGGCTGCGGTGAAGGTCTCAGTCAGTCAGTCCCCAGCAGAGAGAGCGATTCTTGGCCCAGGATTCCTCCTCCTCCTTCTCACAAAATGTCTCTTTCTGGATCATCTCCTTGCAGCATATCATCGAAAAGTTTCCTGAGGGGAGAGAGAGAGAGAGGGAATTGATTAAAATACAAAAGCAAGGGATTAAAAAGGCACAGCAAGAGCCCAGAACTCCCCCACACCCATTCCCACTCCCAGTTACACCGACAATCCCTCAGCCCCAACACTGAGACACAAATCCCGGTTACAAACCAGAGAATCCAAAGAGAGAGAAAAGTTGGGAGAGAGACAGAGAGAGAAATACACCCAGGACAGGCTGGAGGACCCCGGCAGACTGAGAGATTGTCCCCGCCCCTGGGGAGGGTTTGGGACGAGACACATGGCCATCCCCTCCCCCCGGGGAGCTCCCTGCTTCAGCCTTTGAGATATTAGACTGAATCTCAATGTGTCTCCCTCAGGGACCTGTCCGTTCTCATGTTAATCCAGGGACAGCCCAGGGCAGGACTGGTTTGACCAGGAGACCTGTCTGTTGGAATGAGCCACATTTCAAGGACCTATTTTACTGATTTGAAACCCTCACAGCCTGTCTCCCCCTCTTCCCTCACCCCAAACCGAGTCCCCCCCACCCTCAGCCTGTCTCCCCCTCTTCCCTCACCCCAAACCGAGTCCCCCCCACCCTCAGCCTGTCTCCCCCTCTTCCCTCACCCCAAACCGAGTCCCCCCCACCCTCAGCCTGTCTCCCCCTCTTCCCTCACCCCAAACCGAGTCCCCCCCACCCTCAGCCTGTCTCCCCCTCTTCCCTCACCCCAAACCGAGTCCCCCCCACCCTCAGCCTGTCTCCCCCTCTTCCCTCACTCCAAACCGAGTCCCCCCCCACCCTCAGCCTGTCTCTCCCCTCCCCTCGTGACCCAAACACCCCAGGGACCTCCGACACATCCCACCCTGCCCGGCGTCCACATTTAAAGAACTAAAGTTGGGCGGAATCTGCTCCGAATACACAAGGGCTGCAGAGCTGGAATGGCTGCTGTTTCTCAGACAGTGTTTGACCATTTCATTCTCTCTGTGTGTTTACTGTAAAGAGCTGTGGAGGGAGCAGGGACTCCATCTCATTCTCACCTCCCCGGGTCTGGATGGCAAACAGGTTCCGAGCTCAGGGCACAGCACCATTTCAAACACTCAAATCATCCAAAGGTTGAGAAACGAGATTTAACTGACAGGTTTCCAGCCTCTAATTGAAGTTTTAATATAGAAAACATTTTAATAAATAAAAATGCTGCAGAAAGGTGAATAGAGTGAGGGACAGAGAGAGAGAGAAAATGATCGGTTCGGTCAGACTCTCTCTGTTTAAATGAGATAGAAAAACAGAGAGAGAGGGGGAGAGAGAGAGAGAGGGACGGAGAGAGGCCTCTCTGGGCTGTTTAATTGTTGTTACTTTAAACAGTGAGACTGAAATATTTCAGAGTACTTGTCAATGAAGAAAAATTCAGAGACAACAGAGAGAGAGAAAAGGACATAGAGAGAGGGGGAGAGGCAGAGAGAGAGAGAGCCAGAGGGAGAGAGGGATAGAGAGAGAGAAAAGGACAGAGAGACGGGGGAGAGAGGCAGAGAGAGAGAGAGAGAGAGAGACACACACACAGAAAGAGAGAAACAGAGAGAGAGGGGGAAAGAGGCAGAGACAGAGAGAGAGAGAGAGAGAGAGAGAGAAAGAAAATGACAGAGGGTGGGGTAGAGAGAGACACAGGTGGAGAGAGAGAGAGAGAGAGGGACAGGTGGAGAGAGAGAGAGAGAGAGACACAGGTGGAGAGAGAGAGAGAGAGACACAGGTGGAGAGAGAGAGAGAGAGACACAGGTGGAGAGAGAGAGAGAGAGGGACAGGTGGAGAGAGAGAGAGAGAGGGACAGGTGGAGAGAGAGAGAGAGAGACACAGGTGGAGAGAGAGAGAGAGACACAGGTGGAGAGAGAGAGAGAGAGAGACACACAGGTGGAGAGAGAGAGAGAGAGAGAGAGAGACACAGGTGGAGAGAGAGAGAGAGAGAGACACAGGTGGAGAGAGAGAGAGAGAGAGAGGTGGAGAGAGAGAGAGAGAGACAGGTGGAGAGAGGGAGAGAGAGACAGGTGGAGAGAGGGAGAGAGGGACAGGTGGAGAGAGGGAGAGAGGGACAGGTGGAGAGAGGGAGAGGTGGAGAGAGAGGGAGAGGTGGAGAGAGAGGGAGAGGTGGAGAGAGAGGGAGAGGTGGAGAGAGAGGGAGAGGTGGAGAGAGAGGGAGAGGTGGAGAGAGAGGGAGAGGTGGAGAGAGAGGGAGAGGTGGAGAGAGAGGGAGAGGTGGAGAGAGAGGGAGAGGTGGAGAGAGAGGGACAGGTGGAGAGAGAGGGAGAGGTGGAGAGAGAGGGACAGGTGGAGAGAGAGGGACAGGTGGAGAGAGAGGGACAGGTGGAGAGAGAGAGAGAGAGAGGGACAGGTGGAGAGAGAGAGAGAGAGAGGGACAGGTGGAGAGAGAGAGAGAGAGAGGGACAGGTGGAGAGAGAGAGAGAGAGAGGGACAGGTGGAGAGAGAGAGAGAGAGAGAGACAGGTGGAGAGAGAGAGAGAGAGAGGGACAGGTGGAGAGAGAGAGAGAGAGAGGGACAGGTGGAGAGAGAGAGAGAGAGAGGGACAGGTGGAGAGAGAGAGAGAGAGAGGGACAGGTGGAGAGAGAGAGAGAGAGAGGGACAGGTGGAGAGAGAGAGAGAGAGAGGGGACAGGTGGAGAGAGAGAGAGAGAGAGGGACAGGTGGAGAGAGAGAGAGAGAGAGGGACAGGTGGAGAGAGAGAGAGAGAGAGGGACAGGTGGAGAGAGAGAGAGAGAGAGGGACAGGTGGAGAGAGAGAGAGAGAGAGGGACAGGTGGAGAGAGAGAGAGAGAGAGGGACAGGTGGAGAGAGAGAGAGAGAGAGGGACAGGTGGAGAGAGAGAGAGAGAGAGGGACAGGTGGAGAGAGAGAGAGAGAGAGGGACAGGTGGAGAGAGAGAGAGAGAGAGGGACAGGTGGAGAGAGAGAGAGAGAGAGGGACAGGTGGAGAGAGAGAGAGAGAGAGGGACAGGTGGAGAGAGAGAGAGAGAGAGGGACAGGTGGAGAGAGCAGGGGGACAGGTGGAGAGAGCAGGGGGACAGGTGGAGAGAGCAGGGGGACAGGTGGAGAGAGCAGGGGGACAGGTGGAGAGAGCAGGGGGACAGGTGGAGAGAGCAGGGGGACAGGTGGAGAGAGCAGGGGGACAGGTGGAGAGAGCAGGGGGACAGGTGGAGAGAGGAGGGGGACAGGTGGAGAGAGGAGGGGGACAGGTGGAGAGAGGAGGGGGACAGGTGGAGAGAGGAGGGGGACAGGTGGAGAGAGGAGGGGGACAGGTGGAGAGAGGAGGGGGACAGGTGGAGAGAGGAGGGGGACAGGTGGAGAGAGGAGGGGGACAGGTGGAGAGAGGAGGGGGACAGGTGGAGAGAGGAGGGGGACAGGTGGAGAGAGGAGGGGGACAGGTGGAGAGAGGAGGGGGACAGGTGGAGAGAGGAGGGGGACAGGTGGAGAGAGGAGGGGGACAGGTGGAGAGAGGAGGGGGACAGGTGGAGAGAGGAGGGGGACAGGTGGAGAGAGGAGGGGGACAGGTGGAGAGAGGAGGGGGACAGGTGGAGAGAGGAGGGGGACAGGTGGAGAGAGGAGGGGGACAGGTGGAGAGAGGAGGGGGACAGGTGGAGAGAGGAGGGGGACAGGTGGAGAGAGGAGGGGGACAGGTGGAGAGAGGAGGGGGACAGGTGGAGAGAGGAGGGGGGACAGGTGGAGAGAGGAGGGGGACAGGTGGAGAGAGGAGGGGGACAGGTGGAGAGAGGAGGGGGACAGGTGGAGAGAGGAGGGGGACAGGTGGAGAGAGGAGGGGGACAGGTGGAGAGAGGAGGGGGACAGGTGGAGAGAGGAGGGGGACAGGTGGAGAGAGGAGGGGGACAGGTGGAGAGAGGAGGGGGGACAGGTGGAGAGAGGAGGGGGACAGGTGGAGAGAGGAGGGGGACAGGTGGAGAGAGGAGGGGGACAGGTGGAGAGAGGAGGGGGACAGGTGGAGAGAGGAGGGGGACAGGTGGAGAGAGGAGGGGGACAGGTGGAGAGAGGAGGGGGACAGGTGGAGAGAGGAGGGGGACAGGTGGAGAGAGGAGGGGGACAGGTGGAGAGAGGAGGGGGACAGGTGGAGAGAGGAGGGGGGACAGGTGGAGAGAGGAGGGGGACAGGTGGAGAGAGGAGGGGGACAGGTGGAGAGAGGAGGGGGACAGGTGGAGAGAGGAGGGGGACAGGTGGAGAGAGGAGGGGGACAGGTGGAGAGAGGAGGGGGACAGGTGGAGAGAGGAGGGGGACAGGTGGAGAGAGGAGGGGGACAGGTGGAGAGAGGAGGGGGACAGGTGGAGAGAGGAGGGGGACAGGTGGAGAGAGGAGGGGGACAGGTGGAGAGAGGAGGGGGACAGGTGGAGAGAGGAGGGGGACAGGTGGAGAGAGGAGGGGGACAGGTGGAGAGAGGAGGGGGACAGGTGGAGAGAGGAGGGGGACAGGTGGAGAGAGGAGGGGGACAGGTGGAGAGAGGAGGGGGACAGGTGGAGAGAGGAGGGGGGACAGGTGGAGAGAGGAGGGGGACAGGTGGAGAGAGGAGGGGGGACAGGTGGAGAGAGGAGGGGGACAGGTGGAGAGAGGAGGGGGACAGGTGGAGAGAGGAGGGGGACAGGTGGAGAGAGGAGGGGGACAGGTGGAGAGAGGAGGGGGACAGGTGGAGAGAGGAGGGGGACAGGTGGAGAGAGGAGGGGGACAGGTGGAGAGAGGAGGGGGACAGGTGGAGAGAGGAGGGGGACAGGTGGAGAGAGGAGGGGGACAGGTGGAGAGAGGAGGGGGACAGGTGGAGAGAGGAGGGGGACAGGTGGAGAGAGGAGGGGGACAGGTGGAGAGAGGAGGGGGACAGGTGGAGAGAGGAGGGGGACAGGTGGAGAGAGGAGGGGGACAGGTGGAGAGAGGAGGGGGACAGGTGGAGAGAGGAGGGGGACAGGTGGAGAGAGGAGGGGGACAGGTGGAGAGAGGAGGGGGACAGGTGGAGAGAGGAGGGGGACAGGTGGAGAGAGGAGGGGGACAGGTGGAGAGAGGAGGGGGACAGGTGGAGAGAGGAGGGGGACAGGTGGAGAGAGGAGGGGGACAGGTGGAGAGAGGAGGGGGACAGGTGGAGAGAGGAGGGGGACAGGTGGAGAGAGGAGGGGGGACAGGTGGAGAGAGGAGGGGGACAGGTGGAGAGAGGAGGGGGACAGGTGGAGAGAGGAGGGGGACAGGTGGAGAGAGGAGGGGGACAGGTGGAGAGAGGAGGGGACAGGTGGAGAGAGGAGGGGACAGGTGGAGAGAGGAGGGGACAGGTGGAGAGAGGAGGGGACAGGTGGAGAGATGGGGACAGAGAGAGATGGGGACAGAGAGAGATGGGGACAGAGAGATAGAAAAAGACAGTGAGAGGGCTGAGGGAGAGAGAGAGAGAGAGTGACAGAGAGAGGGGAGAGAGAAAGAGAGAGAGAGGGACTCCCTGCATGAAAACGGGACGTGTGTCGTTGAGGGACCTGGTGGTTGTTTGGGTGATGTGCCTGTCATGGTTGAATAGGTGCCAGTGTGTGCGACCTGTGGGTTGTGGGTGTGCGGCTTGCAACAGTGGTAATGTGTGAGGGTGAGAGGAAGCATCTGATTGAAAGAGTTTATTGCGAGGTGGGAGTTGGGGGCCCCCCCTTGCTGGTGAGAAGCCATTAAACAGCCCAGAAAGGCCTGGCTGCTCGCAGAAATCGGGTAAATCACCAGGCAGTACCAATCCACTCTCTGCCTCTCTCCCCATCTCTCTCTGTCCCCTTCTCTCCCTCTCCCTCTGCCTCTCACCACCTTCTCTCTCTCTCTCTCTCTCTCTCTCCCTCGCTCTCTCTGTCTTTTTCTCTCTCTCTCTCTCTCCTGCCTCTCACCTCCTCTCTCTCTCTCTCCGTCGCTCTCTCTGTCTTTTTCTTTTTCTCTCTCTCTCTCTCTCTGCCTCTCGCCCCCTCTCTCTCTGTCCTTTTCTCTCTCTCTGCCCCTCTCTCTCTGTTGTCTCTCTGAATTTCTCTTGATTGAAAAGTACTCAGGTACGGTACGGCCCGTGTGTGTCTCAGTGTCAGCTCCTGTACATGTACAGTACACAGTGGGTAAAAGGGAACGATTCACTGAGAGATTGCAATGTTAAGTGTAACGGTTATTTGAGGGGTCCAGTCCCTAAACGGCCTGTATTTTGACAGACACTTTTTACAGTAAGGAGTTGAGTTTAGTTTTGGGAGGTGGGTACAATCCGTGTCTGGGACTCACTGGCCCTGTGAAATATTGAATTTTGCTCACAATATGGTGTGTTTGGATTAATAGGGGACCAGGTTTAACTGCACTGGGCTGGATTGTTTTATTAATCTCTCATTGACTGGGTCCTTCAGACCAGGATGGGAGCTGCTTCTCTCTCTCTCTCTCTCTCTCTCTCTGTAAACACCCTGAGGCAGTGAAACACTCTCTGACAAACTGTTCACAGGAACCAACCCATCAGACATGGGGAATAGACAAATACCTGGGACTGGAAATGAGCCTCCCACCAACAGAGCAGAGAGAAGGAGGAAATCATCACACCTTCAAGATCTGGATCTGTTTTGTCTTTGGAGCAGGTTCGGGTTAATTTTACTGCTTTAAAGTTATGTTATGGGACCAGTGAGACTGAGACACACACACACACACACACACACACACACACAGACTGTCCGGTCAGGAGACACGTGTCCCTTGTACAGACATTGGGTTTGAATTGAGCTGAGCTGTGCCACAAATGAATATGGGATTAAAATCTCAAATTCCAATCAGTTTGCTCCCGAGCTTCCCCATGTGTCTGTGTGGTTCCATTACAATACAATTTCACATGGGGGCCCAAAATGGCTTCGGAATTAACACTATTTCTTTCTGAGTTGTCAGTGACCTTTTCAAAAATTAAACTTCAAACTAAGAAAACATTTGGAGGCTGTTTTCACATTTCGGCCCTCTGGGTGCTGCAGGACGCTCCCTGAAAGAGCTTTTAATTTCAATTAAGACCCGAGATATGTCACATTGTCAGCCTCTGAATAATAGTTTGATCCACTTTGTGTTATTTCTGAAAAGTTGCACTTGCAATGAACGAAGGGAAGAATTTGGGCTCGAACAGATGGTAATATTCTGTCGGACGGTCGGTACTGAGGGAGCGCTGCACTGTCAGACGGTCAGTGTGTGTCTCAGTGTCAGCTCCTGTACAATGTCCCAGTGATCCCCCAATGTCCCCTGAATATCCCAGTGATCCCAGAGTAACCCAGACATTACTCACGTGACCCCCATTGGGTCCAGGCCGCGGTGAAGGTCTCAGTCAGTCAGTCCCCAGCGGAGAGAACGATTCTTGGCCCAGGATTCCCCCTCATCCTCCTCCTTCTCACAAAATGTCTCTTTCCTGGATCATCTCCTTGCAGCATTTCATCGAAAAGTTTCCTGAGGGGAGAGAGGGAATTGATTACAACACAAAAGCAAGGGATTAAAAAGGCACAGCAAGAGCCCAGAGCTTCCTCTCCTCCCACTCCCCCTCTCTCTCCCCCCTCCCTCCCACTCCTCTCCCAGTTACACCGACAATCCCTCAGCCCCAACACTGAAACACAAATCCCGGTTACAAACAAGAGAATCTGAAGAGAGAGAAAAGTTGGGAGAGAGACAGAGAGAGAAATACACTCAGGACAGGCTGGAGGACCCCGGCAGACTGAGAGATTGTCCCCGCCCCTGGGGAGGGTTTGGGACGAGACACACGGCCATCCCCTACCCCCGGGGAGCTCCCTGCTTCAGCCTTGAGATATTCTGTAAGGAATCTTACAACACCAGGTTATAGTCCAACAGTTTTATTTGAAAATCACAAGCTTTCGGAGGCTTTCTCCTTTGTCAGGTGAGTGTGGGATTCCATAGTCAGAGCACAATGCCTGGTGATTACAGATAATCTTTCCAACTGTCCGTTGTCAAGGCAATCAAAGGATTCGAATAGTGTTCAGACAGAGAGACGTGACATACGGGACTACTGAATATACTGATTGTCCCGTATGGAGTGACGGGACTACTGAATATACTGATTGTCCCGTATGAGTGTCTCTCTGTCCTGAACACGATTCAACTCCTTTGATTGCCTTGACAACGGGGCAGTTGGAAAGGAATTATCTGTGATCACCAGGCATTGTGCTCTGACTATAAAGCGGTGCCTTTTCATGGAATCCCACACTCACCTGACAAAGGAGAAAGCCTCCGAAAGCTTGTGATTTTCAAATAAAACTGTTGGACTATAACCTGGTGTTGTAAGATTCCTGACATTTGTCCACCCCAGTCCATCACCGGCATCTCCACATCATTTGAGATATTAGACTGAATCTCAATGTGTCTCCCTCAGGGGACCTGTCCGTTCTCTCATGTTAATCCAGGGGACAGCCCAGGGCAGGACTGGTTTGACCAGGGAGACCTGTCTGCTGGAATGAGCCACATTTCAAGGACCTATTTTACTGATTTGAAACCCTCACAGCCTGTCTCCCCCCTCTTCCCTTCACCTCAAACCGAGTCCCCCCCCCACCCTCAGCCTGGTCTCCCCCTCTTCCCTCACCTCAAACCGAGTCCCCCCCCACCCTCAGCCTGTCTCCCCCTCTTCCCTCACCCCAAACCGAGTCCCCCCCCACCCTCAGCCTGTCTCTCCCCTCTTCCCTCACCCCCCCAAAACCGAGTCCCCTCCACCCTCAGCCTGTCTCCCCTTCTTCCCTCACCCCAAACCGAGTCCCCCCCACCCTCAGCCTGTCTCCCCCTCTTCCCTCACCCCAACCGAGTCCCCCCCACCCTCAGCCTGTCTCTCCCTCTTCCCTCACCCCAAACCGAGTCCCCCCCACCTCCTCAAGCCTGTCTCCCCCCTCTTTCCCTCACCCCAAACCGAGTCCCCCCCACCCTCAGCCTGTCTCCCCCTCTTCCCTCACCTCAAACCGAGTCCCCCCCACCCTCAGCCTGTCTCCCCCCTCTTCCCTCACCTCAAACCGAGTCCCCCCCACCCTCAGCCTGTCTCTCCCCTCTTCCCTCACCCCAAACCGAGTCCCCCCCACCCTCAGCCTGTCTCTCCCGTCTTCCCTCACCCCAAACCGAGTCCCTCCACCCTCAGCCTGTCTCCCCTCTTCCCTCACCCCAAACCGAGTCCCCCCCACCCTCAGCCTGTCTCCCCTCTTCCCTCACCCCAAACCGAGTCCCCCCCCACCCTCAGCCTGTCTCTCCCTCTTCCCTCAACCCCAAACCGAGTCCCCCCCACCCTCAGCCTGTCTCCCCCTCTTCCCTCACCCCAAACCGAGTCCCCCCCCACCCTCAGCCTGTCTCCCCCTCTTCCCTCACCCCAAACCGAGTCCCCCCCACCCTCAGCCTGTCTCCCCCTCTTCCCTCACCCCAACCGAGTCCCCCCCACCCTCAGCCTGTCTCCCCCCTCTTCCCTCACCCCAAACCGAGATCCCCCCCACCCTCAGCCTGTCTCCCCTCTTCCCTCACCCCAAACGCGAGTCCCCCCCACCCCTCAGCCTGTCTCCCCCTCTTCCCTCACCCAAACCGAGTCCCCTCCACCCTCAGCCTGTCTCCCCCCTCACCCCTCGTGACCCAAACACCCCGGGGACCTCCGACACATCCCACCCTGCCCGGCGTCCACATTGAAAGAACTAAAGTTGGGGACAGGCCTCTCCCTCCATCCATAATACCAGGCCGCCCATAGTAACGGTCGCTGGGCCTGGGCCCGGAATCCGTTGCCCCTGGAAACCGCGCAGGAACCGAGCGACCCGAGAGCGGCCTCAGGCCCGACTCCCAGTCCCCGGCCTCAGGCCCCTCCCCGACTCCCCAGTCCCCCGGCCTCAGGCCCCTCCCCGACTCCCAGTCCCCGGCCTCAGGCCGCCCCGACTCCCAGTCCCCGGCCTCAGGCCCCTCCCCGACTCCCAGTCCCCGGCCATCAGGCCCCTCCCCGACTCCCAGTCCCCGGCCTCAGGCCCTCCCCGACTCCCAGTCCCCGGCCTCAGGCCCGCCCCGACTCCCAGTCCCCGGCCTCAGGCCCCTCCCCGACTCCCAGTCCCCGGCCTCAGGCCCCTCCCCGACTCCCAGTCCCCCCCGGCCTCAGGCCCCTCCCCGACTCCCAGTCCCCGGCCA